>NC_056735.1:130263977-130266477 GCF_019279795.1 Protopterus annectens
GTAATTAAAACAAGAATATAAAAATTTTTTTTTTTTTTTTTTTTTTTTTACATCAGTAGTAACACTAGAATCATAATGTTATTTTATGATTGGAGAGAAGGATTGGAGTGTTAAATAAAATGCAAATATAGTTGAAAGATGAAAGTAGGTTAGTCTGGATTGGAACAAGAGCAGAGCCAGATGCTTGTAAAAATGTGGAGCTAATAATATTAGTTCTGAAAACAACATAGCTTTTAGTTACTTCAGTGCTTGTTCTGCTTCAGCTGTCTGATTAACCTTTAAGGTAGCTTTATCCTTGTTCAAGTAAGTCAAGAGGCAATCGGTGGTACAAAATAAATGTACTATATATTAGCTAGGCCTAAAAAGTCTTCTTCTCTTTCTTATTGTTGGCATTCATAAGTGAGGAATAGGCTAGCTGCCCTTGTGGGCCATTTTAAGTCTAGTCAATTTCTCTTTCAAAGGTAAGAATCAAACCATGCACCTTATGTGAGTGGTGTGTACACCTTAACCATTATACCAACCTCCAACCACTGACCTGAATATTAAGGAAAGAAATACAGGCAACTCAGCAGGGGTGGGTTTCAGGAAGCGATCTTTTAACACACAGCAGTGATACACCATTCATTTCTACTAATAAGCACGCTCAAATCTTACACTGGCTTGTGTTTTGACTTATTTTCCATTTGCTGAATTAGCAGTCCCCCACAAGCATGGGCCAGTTTTGCACTACTTCAGTTCTCTTAACTGGTGGTTTTGCTAACTGTTACCATTTTATATAATGCAAATAGAAGGCTTCAGCACATAACTTGCACTTAGAGGGTTTAGTTGGGTTAGCAACCAACCCAGCTTGACTCACAAAATTTGTATTCACTTGAACTTTGAAATACGGTTCTATCAGTCTTTAAAAAAATATTGCTGGTGGCGAAGGATGAACACAGGATAGCAGCAGATTTCTTCAGCTCCACCAATTTCATTACATTGACAGGAATTAATTACTTAAAAAATTAATTTTTGAAGTAATTTTCTTTCTAAATATGTTTGTTTTATATAGTTCTTGAACTATATCTAAAAAAGAAAGGAAATCTTAATAATATTCCTGTCAGAAATTACTTTGGAAATTTTCCTGTCAGCTTATCAGTCTGAAATGAGTTCCAGTAAGACAAATTCTCAAGACTCCAGCATCAAGAAAGAACTTCAGTCTCTGATAATTATAGTCCAGCAACTTACTGCTAAGATGGATAAAATGGATACTAAAATAGACACTTTCATAGAAAAACTACAAAACAAATAGACTTGTTACATATGGACCTGCAACAACAGAAGATCCAGATGACAGGCATAGAAGAAGCTGTGAATGACATGGAAAATAGAATACAAGAAGAGGAAATCAACACTGAGTTTCTGCTGAAACAAAATACACATTTACAAACAAAGCTGGATGACCTGGAAAATAGATCTAGGCGCAATAACATTAGGATTTTTGGACTGCCAGAAAATATTGAAGGTAACAATATTATTTCTTTTTTAACAACATGGCTCCCTAAAACTTTAGATTTACCAGAAGCATTCTCTTTGGTATCGAAGAGCACATAGATCTATAGCTAATACTAACTCTAACAAAAACTATCCTAGATCAGTTATAGTTAGATTTCTATCATCTTTTGATAAAGAGATGGTTCTTAAATCTGCTTGGGCTAAAGCTCCTGTTAAGATTAATGAAACAACTGTGCGTTTTGACAATGACTATTCTTCCATGGTATTAGCTAAAAGAAAAGTTTTTCTGCCACTAATAAGGGAGCTTAAAAAGCACAGTTTAAAACATACCTTCTGTTTCCTGCCAAGCTTAAAATCTTCCTTCCTGATGGTCCTAAAATTTTCGATGACTTAGACTCTGCTTTACTGTTTATCAAAAAATAAGATTTTGGAAAAATAGAAGAAATGGAATGGGCTAGTCCTTCAAGTTAAAGAGACTGGCAACTGAAACTTCGTGGAAGACTTCAGAGAAGAAGAAGAGACTAAAAACAAATGATTTGTACTATGTTTTTTTTCTCTCTCATCATTTTATTTTATTATTAATCTTTTAAATATAGTTCCTGCATTTCCAGAAGCAACAAATATTTTGAAAAAGATTTAATCAAAGTTATTCTCTGTGTGCAAAGAAATGTTTTGTTTCATAACTAGTCAAAATATCTGGAGATTTAATGGCAAGCTGTGATTTAACTTGTTTCTCTTTCTGAAGAGGAAAAATAAGGTCAGTAATTTGATACATTTTTTTTTCCTTTAAAAGTTTATATGTTCTTCAAATGCTATTCCTAATTATACTTTCTTGATTACACTGCTTATGCTTGTTTGTAAATAATCTGTCATGCTTTAACTAATAATAATTAGAACTAAATAATAGTAAATAATATGTTTTATTTTTAACTCTATTAATATAAACAGTAAGTAACATTCTATTGTATATACTTCTTATAGCTTTCTCTCACATTTTTTTTTATTT
>NC_056735.1:130271477-130283977 GCF_019279795.1 Protopterus annectens
CAATCAATAATACTTCCACCTACAAAAATAATTATCAAGAAACTGAACACACTAATGTTAAATTTCTTATGGGCACCTTATAGACCTAGGATTGCATTAAAGAAACATACTAATAGCTGGTCTCAAGGGGGTATTTCTTTTCCAGACTTTAATTTATATACTATCTCTTCTATTGTAAAAGTTATTACTTTATTAATAGATCAGTCATATGTCACAAAATGGAAAGATTATTGGGAGCTAATTAGTATACACTTCATGAAAATCTCCTTAACACATAAAAATATGATTGTAAATAACTCCATGTTATGGTTACTAAAGGAATTTTGTACTTCACCTATTACACCTAAACATATGGTTTGTTACCCATTAAATATTATTATTAGTTATTGTAACTTTATATTCATGCACCCTAAGTATAGGGAATGGAATTTTATTGTATTTCCTATAATGTATACTCAGGGTATGCTTTTGTCATCTACTTCTGAAGGAACTCATTTAGCTATAGATAATGATCTAAAGTACTGGTATCAGTTGATATCTGATAATAAAGTTAAAAATCTAGATTTCTTAAAACAAGAATTTGATCTAAGAGAAACTTGCTGGTTAGAGGTTCAGACCTTTAGACAACATCTCATTATTAAAATAGATTTAATGTCTATAACTGTTAAAGAATCTATTCCAACACTGATTGATTACTTGATATTAAATTTACAACATAAAGTTTCTGATAAAGGTAAACTTTCATACATACATAAAGTTATCAGACAAGAAACTTTTTACAGTGTAGATTCATACCGGAATTATTTCACTTCTATTAATGGGGACCCACCAAATCAACAAGATAAACAATATATATTGGAATCTGCTTATAGAACTACGTCTTCCATTGTCTGGAGACTTTATACATGGAAATTTTACATAGATCTTTTTATACACCTTTGATGATGAATAAAATAAATAATAAAGATAATCTATGTAAGAGATGTAATATAGAAATTAATGCTGACAGGGTTCATATGTTTTATGACTGTATAAAATTGAAAGAATACTGGAAGTCAATTAATGAATTTTTGCAGGCTCTTTTTACAGATAATTTCATTATTTCTAAATCTCTTTTATTATTCAACACACCTGTACCTCAAAGTGTTAAAAAGGTTAAGCTTCCCTTGTTATGGTCTATTCTAGCAGTGGCTAGGAAAATAATAACTAGAAATTGGATTTCAGATACACCTCCTTCGTTCAATGAATTTAAAAATGTTATGAATATAGTGTGCCATATGGAAATAAACACAATTAGGACTAGAACAAATAGAAAAACATCTTATTTTATTGTATGGGATAATTTACAAAATTTGTTAAAAAAATTTTAATTTCAATAGCATGGTATTTTAGTTTAATTAATTGATCTGATTGTAGTGGATGTCTTCGTAAATACTTTAGTTGTTTTGTTGAATACTATAATAATACCTATTTTTAATTACTTGTATAAAATTGTTATGATATTTCTCTTATATGTTAAAACAATAAACCTATTTTGAAAAAAAAAAATATTGCTGCATCATTCAGCTAGGTTGCTTAATATCTGATATGTGGTCTAAGTATTTTGTCCATAAAGCTCTGGAAAGTTGCAGGTGCTCCTTGTAGACCTGAAATAGAAGAGTCTATCTGGTGTGGTAAATGATGTGTTTTTTAGATTCTGAGATTAGCTTTTGGTTAGTTTCAAAGTAGACAGATATTGAGCTTTGCCCAATTGTTCAATCAAGTGTGCCCACTCAGGGCATGGGATTTCAATCATATTTGGATAAGCTACTTAGATTTCTGAACTTGATGCAAAATATTATATACAGTGGATATAAAAAGTGTACACACCCCTGATAACATGCCAGGTTTTTGTGATATAAAAAAAATGAGACCACAATAAATAATTTCAAAACTTTTGCCACCTTTAATGTGACCTATAAATTGTACAATTCAATTGAAAATCAAACAAATCTGTTAGGGGAATAAAAATAAAAAATGTACAAAACGCTTGCTGCATAAGTGTGCACACCTTTAAACTAATACTTTGTTGAAGCACCTTTTGATTTAATTACAGCATTCAGCCTTCTTGGGTACACACCTGCCATCAATTAAAGAGACTCTGATTAACATCAAATAAAGTTAAGCTGTCCTAGTAGGATTTTGCAGACATTTACTCAGTTGTCTGCTACAGCAAAAGCCATGGTTTGCAGCGAGCTTACAAAGGGATCTCATTGTTGAAAGGTATTAGTCAGGAGAAGGGTACAAAAAATTTTCACAGCATTGGATATACCATGGAACACGATGAAGACAGTCATAAAAAGTGCAGAAAATATGGGATAACAGGGACATTACAAAGAACTGGACATCCCTCCAAAACTGATGAAAAGACAAGACAAAAACTGGTCAGGTTGGCTGGCAAAAGACCTACAGCAACACTGAAGGAGCTGCAGGAATTTCTTGCAAGTACTGGTTGTGTGCTACATGTGACAACAATCTCCTGTATTCCCCATATGTCTGGGCTATGGGGTAGGGTTAACGACAACCAGCTGAATCAAAATTCTAGTAAAAAAAACACAGTTGAGCAAAGAAACACCTTTATATAACACAAAGCTTTCAGGTTTAACACCCTTTCTCAATGCTTCATACAGGTCCATTTGAAAAACAGTTTTATATAAGAGCCTAATATAATCACATGACTAGCAGCCCAAAACTCATATGATCAAAATACATTCTCAACAAGTAAAAAAGTACATACAAAAAGTACATATAAAAATGCATATATAATATGTAAAAGAAATTTCATAACAAAATTTCACATAATTTTAGAAATAAACTTATTTTCTTAAAAAAAATTTTAAGAAAGAAATTTTAAAACATTAAATTCAACATGTTATTTCAGTTTTGTACGCTGTATTCTAACTAGTATTGGCTTCAAAGAAACAGCAGATAAAAAGTATATATATATTTAGAAAGCTTGTGAGGGAAATTATTACTCTATTTTTGTTTTACTTGGATCACTTGTCTGTGTACTTAATAAAGGACTTTCGACTGGAAACAGGCTGCCTGCCTTACTTGGATTATTTTCAAGTACTTAGTAATACTGTACAATTATATATTTTCTATTATTATTTTTTGTTTTGACTTAAGACAAGTTTAAGTTCGCTCCTTCTACTACTATTGTCTGATCTGATTAATATACAGTGATTAACTAGAAATATATATACTGAAAATTTTCCACACAGAGAAGTTTCTTACACTGTTTTGAAGGTTATGTTTCCTAACCCACTAAACTAAGGCAGGTCAGTAACAAGCAAGATAAAAATTGCCAACATGAGTGCACAGAATATCCACATAACACTACCAATAACATCTAGTAGTTTGTTTCCACTCTTAGAAGTGAACATATGAACACTGGGGAATTTACTATGGATTAGAACCTGTTCATGGATCAGTTTCAGCAGTCCATATGCCTTCTGCTGGCAAAGTGTTTTATGCTTCCTACAAGAACTGACACAACCCTCTTCAAGACAAATCATAATTGAATGGATCCAAGAATCCATTCCCCGACAAGGTCAATAGCAGTCAGCATAATAGCAGACAATGTCACTGAGCACATATGGAGTCTTGATATCGAGTATATATTTTTGTTCCTTGTTCAGGAATCTCAGGAAATTGAATGCAAGTATTTTCAGCCAAATATACTGCTGCTGAAATTAGATTCCATTATCAGCCATATTTTTCGACTTCTTTTACAAGTCAAATTCATACCTTTACCATTGATAGGTTGCTCTTGAGATTAAAGTTCAAGTGTCACATTGTGAAACAGATCTGGCATATTTACCTCAAAATAAAACTACTGAAACCATTAACAAAACAAAAGAAAGCTAGCAACACTAGTGAAATTAAGTTACTAAGCAAGACAGAGTATAGCATAGAAAACTCTGAATGCAGATCATCAATAATAATAAAAAACTCTGTTCTGATGTGAAAAGCCTTTACATCTATGTAAAAAAATGCAGCAATGTAAAATCAGATAGACTAAATTGTTACTTGCCCTTCCAACTAATTTGCTCAATGGCTCACTGGGTATAAAATATATTGTAGAAAACTTGCATTTCTAGCCCACTACTATTTATTTGGTGGTTTGTTTATCAGGAAGGTCCAAATATGTAATAGTCCTTTTTCAGCAGAGGCTTGGGAAGAAAAGCTCCAAACTATTATATGAAATATACAGAAAGAGTGCAAACAGTCATTTATTTTTGTACAAGACAGAAACCCCATCCAGTTGTACTCTTAAGTTCTGTATGAATGAATACGGTCTATGTCTCCATGCTGTTTCTATTCTTATCAAGTCATTTCATGTTTTATTAAAATATTTTATCAGATATCATTTTCTCTGCAGTCTTGCTACAAGGACCACTGTAAAACTGTCATAGTACTGCCATTTAACATCATCCTCTCTGCAGTCTTGTTACAAAGGTCATTACAAAGCTGTCACAGTTCTTTTCTTTAAAGGATGATCCTCAAGTCTTTAACTCACCTTGTTACTGTCATGGAGAGGGAACTTCATCTGTGCCTTTCTGCTGCTTTCATCCCACTAATATATCTTGGTAATACTAGGGATGAAAAAGTATCGTGTATCCAAGCTATGGCAAAGACTGATATACTGTCCCCTTGTCCAGTAGTTGTCCTTCGCGTCCCCTTACTACTTCCAAATACTTCCTGGAAACTATACAGGTTCATATGTAAGTACTAGGTTAGCTGCCCTTGCGAGTCATTTTAATCTTACCGACTTTCCCTTTTTGTGCTCAAAAATGCTATTCCTTTTGGTTATAGACCAGACTTGCCCATCCCATGGGCGATAATTATATATTACTCATAAAGAGAATAACTGGGATCATAGCATCGACAATGTGAGGGGAACTATGTATGGAATAAAGCATTTAGGAGCTGCATCTGTTCATCAGTATTACACAGGACAGTCCTGAGGTAAATTTTCTGTTTCCCTTCCATAGATCTAAATTGTACTTGAAAATGGATAGGGATGACCTTTGCTTTATATGGATGGGGAGCCTGTTCATTGAAGCAGTATCCTCTGCAAAATATATATATATATTTGTCCCTTCAAACCATTCTATTGATATTGTAGAAGAAGTTTAGATCCCTAGACTGATTATTTCTGATGCCATTTCACTTGCTGATGTGTAGTAAATCCATCAGTAATGGGTCGGAGGATGTCTTGTATGCCAGACAAAAGTCACCTCTTAGCAATCTGTAGGGTACTGAGTATAGTGACAGGGCTTTCAGTCAGTCCATGTAGGTCATGTTGTTTAGGCATTGTATCTTTTTAGTAAGTCATCTTTGTGGGCATTCCAGTTGTTGCATGTGTCTGGACAGATACATGTCAAAGGGGCATTAAATTAAATAATTGGCCTAATGAGGGCTGAGTAAAGGGCTACAATGACATCTCTGGATCTAGACACAATCCCTTTGTTTATATGCTGTGTAATATAGAAGGACTTTCTTGCAACAATAGACACATGTTGGTCAAAAAGTTAGGTCATTGTCAACATAAGTACCCAAATACTGAAAAAACTGGTTCAGCTTTTAGGAGTGTATTGTCAATGTGGTAGCTCTCTGGGCTGGTTGACTTTCCAATGGAAACAATAATGCATTTTATGACATTTAATTTCAGACCATGTTTTTAACACTAGTTATTTATTTGAGCAAACCTTCCTGTAGGATGGCTAAGTCATTTGTGGACTCAATGACTGCACCTACCTTGTGGTTATCTGCAAACATAGTTAAACAGAGCCATTTGGTATTGGCTTTTACTGCAGAAAAGTAGATGTGAAACAGGACAGGTCCCAGCACAGAACCCCAGGGGATTCCACTGGTGACTAGTCACTTTGTGGAGCTAACTTCCTCTATTTTCATTATCTGTGATGTATATCTGAGCCAGTTGGCAATCCAGTGGGTGGCATGGGGTATATTTCCAGTTTATTTAGCTCATCTAATATGCCTGAACAAGGAATTGTGTCAAAAGCTTTTGCCAGGATGGGGTATGTGGTGTGCACCATTTTGTCATCATCCATTGCTTTGGTGATGGGTCTAGTGTTTGGAGGTTCCCTATGTCCTGACTGATTAATTCTATGACAAGTTTTTTTCATGGCTTTGCATATGATGTTGGTCACACTTATGGGTATGTAGTTGCCTGGGTCTGTGGGAGGTCCTTCTTTATGCAGGGGAGTGACTGTAGCTGTTCCCCATTTGCTTGGTACAAAGCCTGTGTGGACGCAGAGACTGAACAGTGTTGTTAGGGGTGTGGCTGAGACTGAACAGTGTTGTTATGGGTGTGGCTGAGACTGAACAATGTTGTTAGGGGTGTGGCTAAATCATGCCTCATGCTATTTAAAATGCATCCAGAGATATTGTTAGGACCCACTGATGAAGCATTTTTAGCTTTTGATAGCACTTTTAAAACTTGATCTTGTGTGATTGCTGAAGGTGAGCCAGTTTCAGGAATATTTTGAGGGACAGATAAAATGTAGAAAGGGGTAATGTTAGAGCTAAATCTATTGACCAGTAGGTTAGCTATATCTTCAGCTTCAGCACAGGAACATCATTCACAAACAGCTCAGCCTAAATGCCTTGTGACTGTCATTGGTTTGAATAACTATTATAGCCTCAAACTTGGCTTTGGTGGATTTTATTAGGCTCCTGAGTTATTTGTTTATTTCAGTGACAAGGGCTCTAACATTCTGGGAATAGCGTTATTACTTTTGGTCAAAATTATTTTCCTTTTATTATAAAGCTTATTGATATTAGGTGAGTTTGTTTCTAGGGTTTGCCCTGCACTTGTTCCTATGGCATATAGCTGCATCTATGCTCATGTCTTAGTCACCATGCAGATGTCAATGTCTTCTAAGGTGAGAAGGGCTTGTAGGGAGTGATATTTCTTATGCAGGCTCCTAGCACTGATCAGTAACATCTTCATATTTTCCTTTGCTTGTTTAGTTATGTTAGCAAGTTTTTCAGGCTGCCTAAAAAGGCACTATGGAGGTGGCCAGTGTCTTTGCTTATAATCAAATCCCTACAGGGACAGATGCAGGCCATCCCCAGTGAAGCAGCATGGTCTGTTAGTCATATCCTCTCAGGATGACAAATATTGGACCTTCTTTGAATGAGACGAAAAACTAAGCCAGCTATTGAAGTCAATTATTTTTTGATCATATCATGGCATCATCTCCTCAATGCTAGGTTTATACCTGTCTTGGACATATAGTTTGATATATAATTAGACTTTAGTGAACCTAGCTCTCTCTCCATGCATAGATCCCTTAGACATAGAGACTGCAGGGAAGAGAGTTTTGGACTGTATATACAGAGTACTTCTTATGGCCTGTAAGGATTCTGCCAAGTACATACATGCTTCCAAGTGACAAAATAAGCAAGGCCTATTATATCATTAAGCAGAGAGGGAATAAATTCATTGTTTTGAGATGTCTAAGAAAGTATGAAGCTTTTGGTCCAGTTTATATACTGTATTTTAAAACCTTCTCCTGAGAGTTCTTGGTCATATTGTCTGCCTGGATGAGGGCTATCAGATTCTGAAGGTGATCCTCAAAAAAATGCAAGGTGCTGTGAACTGTCAGCAATTCCAGTAGGCTGGCGTGAAGGGGAGTCTCAAAAACACCCCTGGTGCCCAGCACAGTGACAATCTGCATTCCTGCATCATTACCACCCCAATTCTAGGGACACACTCATCACTCTAGATGCTGAATAGGAGACAGAGTCCAAAAATACATCCTTAAGTGAAGATGCCTTCAAACTGTCCACCAGTTCTATTCCTGGCATACGTTATCTAGCACTAGTTCAGTCATGACTACATGGCTTAGATGTTGAGTGTAGTACAACTATGCAGATACGGGAAATATAAATCCCATACAATAAGAACAGGTAGTGATGGGGCAAGAAACATGAAAACAGTGATGGAATATTCCAGGGTGAAGGCGATATCCAGGAACAAGATGAGTAAGACGTGAAAAGATGCATCCTTCATGTCTGCTGAGCAAAACCAGGCCCTTTTTCACAGTAGAAAGAAACATGATCTGAAAGGACAGCACTTTGAACTATCTTATGCTCAAAACATCTATTCCATGGTGAAGATCAGTTTTCACAGAAGTTAGAAAGAACATGGAAGGAAATCTCTTTATGTCACAGGAAAGAAATGAGTCAACAGTACGTTTTGCAACGAACTGCTTGCCTCTTACAATAACTGACAGAAATGATGTAAAAAATGCTAATGAAGTAAAATCTGGGAAGAAGACAGGAAATCCATAGTCTATGCATTCACAAGATGACAATCTGTCCTTATGACCTCTATGAACGGATGTTCAGACATAGATGTTTAAGGCAAGTTGCCACCAACAACATCATGGAGACATGAAATATGCTGGCAGTGTCTTTCCTACTTTCCCAGCAATTCTTCTCAGAACTCTTCATGTTCGTGTTATAACCCATACTTAAGCATTTGTCTCAGAAGTAGAGTAAAACATGGGCTCTGCCTCACTCAGACTTTCCTGGTAAAACAAATGCTAAATAAACACAATAAATAAATAAATAATGTGTTCCTAACCTTTGAAAAAGAGGTGAAATGCTAGACAAATGCATTTTCTCTCATATCCTGTAATACATCAGTAGAAATAACCTGCTGTCTGACTGCTAGCATGATAAATTAGGCCATGGAAGAGGCACTGTAACACTAAACAGAAAAAGTTGCTACTGACCTTAATCAGTGCAACCTTATCAGTATCCCATTCTGGAATTTACCTAAGGACTTTAACAGTATCAGCTTTATGCTGCTTCACAAAGACATTCTGCTGTAATGAAAAAACATGGGTTTATTCATTGGTTCAGCAGCTGCTTGCAAGGAACAGCTTAGGCTGTCAGATGAAACATATCAATGACTTGCTTCTGACAATCTCTTCAGGTGTTCTACATGGCAATTGCATTTTCTGTTATTTTCTGTTTTCATGAATATGTGCAGTTAGTTTCCTGGTGCCATGTTAACTCAGTATGTGAAGAACTCTCCTCTGTTATTTTTGGTTTCTTCTGTGACTGTTTTATAACCTGTAGTTCAGATCAGCTCTGATTCCTTGTGATTGGATGTTTATGGACTATGTCTACACCTCCTTAAGACTATGCCTTTTTTATATTAAGCGCTCATCATATCTCTAAAGTCGCCAAGGCCGAGGCAGACAGGAGTACTACAATGCTCCCAATCAAAATGATCATATCTGCTAAATATCTTTGAAATATCGTAACTCTAGTCCTGAAGTTGATTTCCATGTTTAGTCAAACATCTTCTAGACAAAATAAAAGTTGGGCTACTTTACATGAAAAAAATCCTTTGTGATAAATCACAGTACAACGCTAACTATTAAAGCAGTTTTTTCCTTCTTATAATATAACAAACCTATACAACACAAACTTCACTGGTCTCCAGCAGGACTATAATGGAGTATAACACTCGGCTACAGGGCAGCCCTCATTCCTCATTTTGTGAATCCATAAAATATTTCAATAGATTGGATTGACTTAAACATCACAAACCAAGACACTTAGCTTGGGCATGTATATTGCTGAATGATAAATAATTCTTCTGTCCTAAGTGCAGCCTCACCAACAAGGCCACTGCTATCCACTACTGCATCCTCACCACATGTCAGCTTGTTTACCAAAGACAAGGTAACTCACTGTGTAGTGACAGATATGTCATAAAACTACTAAACATGGCTTTCAACTGTCCTTAAAGTGTACCTGAACAACCAGTGTTGTAACTGCTCTGGGGCATTTCTAATCAGTCTCTAACTGCTAATGTTGCTAAGCATGTTTATGATGCCCTCACTACTGATTCCTGTGCCATATAGTTAACAATATCGATCCAGGTGAATTTATTTCATCTTAATCATTTCTCCCAAACATTTCTCTCTCTCTCTTTGTCTACTACCAACTGGCTGATTCACTTGTACTGCATGAACTCTTAATTCTGTTCAATGCATTATTCTGAACCATCCCCTCCACACAAACTTTCTTCAGCTTACCATCAGTATTATGTATTCAAAACCAGGCTCAAGCACTGATCCAGGCAGAACTTTTTAGACAGCCTGAAGCTACAGAGTACAGAAATGCAACAATAAAAGAAAAACAAATATTTAAAATAAAAAAAAAAATACATAAACAGAAAAAATACCTGACAAATTAACACTTGCTGTTGAAATCATTATAAAAACAGACACAATATTCCCTCAGCACATATTGTGGGGGGGGGGGGTCTTGGACCAAGCCAAATCTCCCCCTTTCTGTATGAGTACCAGCTTTGGCCTTCCCAGAAAAAGAGAACTGTCCTAGTGGGACTTCAACAAAGTGTAAAAAAGGGGGTGCTTACGTTTTCTACAGTGAAAAGTATTTACAAAATATCTTCATTTTAGGAGGTAGATAAGGGGAGGGAAATGTGTTGGGGGGGGGGAGAAATGAAAGTAGATAAGAGTGTAGAGAAAGCAAACAAAAAGGAAAAGATAAAACAAATCCTTGTGACTACTTTGTAGCATTAATGATGTTATGTGACTGTTGTTGTTTGGATGCATAAACATTTATTTTTCAACTTTGATCTAAACTATGTGTAAAAGTGTTTTGGGATATTAAGTGTAACGGAAGGGATTCCTGGAGGGTTGTGACAATTATTTAAAAAGCTATGATATATGGGAAACACATCTCGTGTACTGTCTAGATAGAGATTCTAACAGCTTGTAAGAAATGGAAGAAAATCTATAGAATTTTAAACAGAAAGCTTAGAAGCAAAAATTTGGCTCTTTGATAAACTGGTTGACATTTGGCCTTGGCAAGGGTCATGCAGTGGGCAAAGAGTTATAAATCAACAAATCTGGTTGGTCAGTGTTCACAGACGTTTGTTAGTTTCATTGTAATAGTAGGAATAATTGGAAAAACATATTCCACTTCAGTAAATAGTATGTCCTTACTAACTGCGCTTCTTCTTTCAGGACACAGGAAATATAACATTTTTCTGGGTATAAAAACACTATTTGTAAATGCTTCTTTAATAATGTTTAGATGGTGCTGAATTTAGATGATGTTCTAACTAGATGTTTAATTAATGGAAGTGATTGGTTCAGGACCTTCAGTTCCTTCTCTCGCACTTCTTTCCTTCTCCTGCAAATATACTCAGGCATATTAAGAGTTAATGGTTGTTAGGCAATAAAGACGTGCAGTTCCCAAAGTGGCGGATAGTAATATATTAGCAAATACACTACAGTGGCTGGTGGTTTTGGTACTTTTCTCACTCAGATTTTAAGAATGCTGGGAAATGTACTTGCTCAAAAATCAATCAGCAATATCATCTTAGTCACAGTCATCGACCAAGTAGCATGCCATATGACTGCTTCCATGTATTATGATGTGAAACCAATATGAACTTTTAATGTCTGGCAGGATGATCTGATGAATTTTAGAACTGCCACATTCTTTGTGAGAAGAAATGTCTTTCAGTCACTATCAGTTTCCATAGCTATATGAAATTCTCCCTTAATACAGATTCACAGTTTGGTAGCTTAGATACTTGAAAGCAATCTTGGATAAAAGTGATCACAATGGTTGCTTTTGTATTTGAAAAACAGAGGAATTTTTTTTTTGCCAGCACTAATACATAAAGCATAGAATATTTAATATCAGAAAGTAGGATAGCGTTTTCCATCTTTATTTTATTTTTAGTTCAAAGCCTAACAGCATATTCCACAGTGGTCTGTAATTGTGTTGTACAACTGCAACTCTGATATAAGTCCCTTGAGAAAGAAAGGTATCAGTCAAGGCAATTCCATTAACTCTAAGAGCAGAAGCAGGAATGCCAGTTTCGGTGAACTTATTTCAAACTCATATGCTTCTATTGAGATTTGTTGCCTGCTGCTTTTCTTAACACAATGTTATTGTAACCTTGGCTGTACCTGCAATGGGTCAATGGTCTACCCAGGTAACAAAAATATAAATAAATAATTAAATAAAATGGCCATAAGATGCATGAAATGGACCGTGGAACTTATTTCTTTGCTCTTTGTTATAGCAGGATCTCAGCAAACGTCATGCTTGCAATGCAGATTATTAAAGTCAGGTAGATTGAATTGATTGACTGCTCTGCGGCATCCTTACAACATCAATTGAGAAGGAATGAGAAGACATAACGTCCTGCTTCATTCACACAGAGAATTTGATCACAAGTCAGAATACTTTCAATACTGAGTCATGCAAGCAGCAGGCATATAATTAGTTATATTGAACAGGGGGAGCTGAAGAATTTGTGCCCATGTGATCAGTGGTAAACCTAAGGACCATCACATCTCTCCAGCAGGGCAGCACCTTCCACCTGTGGCAGAACAATGCTCGTTAGTGTACAGCATCTGCTACTG
>NC_056735.1:130286477-130436477 GCF_019279795.1 Protopterus annectens
ATGCTCTCATCCAATGATAGACTAAGAGTGAAGTATGCACTGGACAGCTGTGCTGAGACTTCCCTCACTTCCACATAAGCTGATGTCAACAGAATAACTCCAGCCATTCACAGGACTTACTATATAGCTGTTTTTTTCATTTCCACCAGGGATATCAACTCATGCATATGTGTGCCCATGAGTTTACAACCCCATCCCTCCATAGGATGGGCACAACCATCTTTCCTGTCTGTGTGGTCACTACTAGAACTTAGTGCACCTTGGCCATAGTCAGATAACTCAAAGTAAGAAATCTTCCAATATAAAACAGTCACTGCCCTCACACATTTACAAATTGCACTAGATGTGATCCCTGAAAAATAGCAACTGGCATTGTGTGCTTCGCTGTATTGTTCTGCAGACAATTAATGCTCAAAGAAGTCTGCCTCAGCCATCTGTAAAAAGGCCATTCAAATATTTCACTGTCTCCTATCAAAGGCATTTTGTGTTTTTTCCTATACATAATCACCATGCATTCCAACTATCTGTATCCGTTTAATTTTGTCAGAAGCTCTGCTACAAGAATTCACTTCTAAAATCTGTTAAATTCTCTAGCATGTATGCTTCTGCTGTTGGTGATATACATTTCCTATTGATCAACAATATACATAGCCTGATTAAAACTAGACATGTTGTGGCCTTTTCGTCATTAAGTGGTTTATGGATGCAGACAAATTCCTACCGTCAGTACTGCATAGATCTGAGATTGCAACACTCATACAAAAAAACTATTTAGCAATTAATGTTATTTCTCATCTATTACCTTAATGGCCCTTCAAAGCACAGCTTGACATTAAAATGCATCATCAGTGGCTAACATTTCAGGTATCACCAGATTATTGTCAGATGTCTATACAGTGTGCATCTGTTTTAGTCATTCCATGAAGTTTATGAAGCTTCTGCAGCACTTTGAGTTATAATGTGTGCTCTCCCAGTGCACCAGATTCTAATATCATATCTTAAACACCATATTATGGATTGTTTGCTGAAAAACAAGAAAGCGACTCAATAATACAAGATGCATACTACAGCATTTGTATATGGCATGCAGAGGAAGGTCTTGATGCCATACTAAATTTTATACTGAGCAACAGACAGCATGTTCTGTGCACAAAATTGTTGTATATAAATTAATCTCATCTTGTTTTCCAGAAGATAAAAATGAATCACCGTTAGTTATTCAATGAGACTGTCAATGTGACAGAATGCAGGTGCACACTATTCATTAGGAGGCTGGTCTGAGTGAGTCTGGATAATGCTGTGAAGCCCTAGGACAGATGTAAGCTTTGATAATGATAGACATATCTAGTCTTGAAACATGTTATTTTCTGAAGGGAATATGTCTGGAACACTTCCAGTTAGCTAAAAATAGTATGCTGCTATCCTTGTAGGCAGTTTGTTGGAAACATGCCCCACTGATGATAGGCAAATTGCCCTGAAGGACCTTTTTAAGATTGGCCAATAACCCTAAATCAGATTCAAGCCCTGCACCTTGAGATCATGAGGCAAGGAACTTAATCATTATACCAAACCCTCGCCCTTGAAAGATATTTGTAAAAATTAGCACCTTTAATTTTAGTTTGTGTCTTCAGTCCATGCTTTGAGAGCACAGCTGCAGTTCTTCTAACTGTACCTATTTAAAACATGGTGGAAATGTTTCCTCAGAAAGTGGTAGCATGAGCAGCAGAAAAATGGGATTTCCTTGTGTCATAGATTGTTGTATGATACTGATTAAGACTGGATGGGCAAAACTCATTGAGATAACACTGTAATAGTTGCTGCTGCTGTTGTTTTGGCAGGCACTGCTCTTGTGTGAGTTTTCCAGTAGGCCCAGACCAGAAGTATTCATTTATAATAATAAGTCACTGTGAACCTTGCAATCAGAACCTAAGCTGATGAGTTCAAAGGGTCAGTCTCTGACCACATTCATTGTGCTAGATGGCCCTGATTAAAAAAAACAATGACAACATATGTGAAAGAAATCAGACAGTTAGCCAAAGAACCATCACTCTATTGCCAATAAAATGCTTAAAGTGTCCGTGATGTACTGTGACGGTCCCCTACTCTGAGCCAGTAATCAAGGACCCTCAATCCTCACCACTGACACCTGTGAGGGACAGTTACTGGGAACAAAAATGGATACACACAGTATTTTCAGATGCAGCTCTCTGCAACAACCACAATTTCCCTTAAGAGCTCACAGAGAGCACACTCCAGATCTGAGGCTGGGCTCACTTTCTCTCTCTCCAGTTTCGAAACAAGACTCCACCCTGACCACTTTGGAGTTCTGTGTCCCTGTTCCAAGAAGCTGACACACACACTTGGATATTTAATTTTCACACACACACACACACACACACACACACACACACACACACACACACACACACACACACACACACACACACACCTGGGAAAGGCTGGCACAGATTTACCAACTGTGCCTCCTCTCCGCAGACTATAAGGTGATTATGCGGCCACCAGTCAGCTACTTAAAGGCTCTTACGAGGGTACTCATTCATACTGAATAAAGTTAATGCTAATACAAATGGTAGAGTTTGACCAATGCAGCAAGGCCTTCAGGAGCAGCGACATTGTCACTAAAATAAACATAAGTACTCTTAAGATGTTAAAAGTATTCTCTAAGAGACCAGCCACAATGAAAGGTATAGAAATATTTAATAATAAATTATAAAATAGAAAATATTAGAATACTTAACTTCTAGTTACAATAAACACCAGAGTTTCACCCATAGGAAATATAAAAAATAACAAAGTTGGATAGATTCACACAGATGCAGAAAAACAATACTTAACTATTCTCACTATATTTTCCAGACTGTCTAAATAATTACTTTTCCCTAGTTAAGTTACTTACTGCAGTGAGGCAAGATGATAAGTGTTGAGTTGCTTGTTACAGCAAGGCAAGATGAGGTGTCGGGGTCTATAACACATCAAACTTTTAAAAGTTCGAACGTCATATGGTCGACACCATATGATTGAACTTTTAAAAGTTTGAATGCTTCAATGGAGATGTCCATACAGTGCGGAATGGGAAGATTTTCCTTTCTGCACTGTAGGGCGATCTTGGAGTTGGTATATTTAAAGAGCGGGGTGTGTGGGGGTGCAACCCCCCACATAGGGGGTGCAGGGGGGCTTGCCGCCGTGCTTAAACTGTTCAGGTAGGTTTTTTTCTTTGGTTTATTTTTTATTATATTTTCAAACTTTTAAAAGTTCAATGATATGGTGTCGATCATATGACGTTGGAACTTTTAACAGTTTGATTATGTAATATAGACGTGGGGGTGTTGATTTGCTTACTACAACAAGGCAAGATGATGAGTGTGATTGTGTGAGGTATCTGTGAGAGATTTTTCCTGTCAGGTTCAGAAAAACAAAGTGCTGCTGCAAGAGTTCCACCATATCTCTCACTAATATCTAAAGAATCATTTCAGTGCTTGTTATAGAATGACATTACATCTGGTAACCTGATTCTGGTACAATGCACACCCTGAGCTTTGCTAAGATCTGTTGCAACATCTATAAGCTACAAAACAATTTTAAAGGCTTCCACCCTTCAAGGGTAGCAATTAGTTTATCCTAAGGACAATACAGTAAGATTCCCATTCCTGGTTTTCCCAGACATTTTTGTCTCTGACTGCAATCAGACCTGTAAGATAAAATCTTTATGACCTAAACCAACCCATTTAATATTCAACCTATTTTTCAAAATTAGCTGGACTGAGATTAATCTCTTCCCTTCCAGAATTCTCTGTTAAAACATATATATTTAATCAGTTATAATATTACTGTCGGATATATATGTATAGCTCCTTTTTGTCCAGCAGAACCCACTATCGATGCATTTTTAACACAAGCAACTTTACAAATATATTTTTAACACAAGCATCTGTACAGATCAGTGTGATAGTCAAATGACATAAAAATTCTTTATGAAACTTGAGATAGCTATGCTGGCATATGTTAAACATGCACTGCCCTACCCTCCCTGGCTCAGATGGCATTACTTATTTTCATCACAGCTACAGTTGCCATGCTTACTTATTTTATAATGAATTTAATTTCTATTCATACACCTGATATTAAAGTTGCAAGTTGTTTGAAAAAAAAATGAAGATTACAGCATGTTTTTTGATGTTTTAGTGTCATTGCCTACATGTTTTTCTATGAGCATACCTACAGAGCAATGTATGGTAGTTATTGGTAAATTATTTACATATACCAGCAAGGCCTTCTGTTATAAGCAGGATCAACTTGATTCTTTAGAAGAGCAGCTTCTTATTACTTTGTAGCGCAGCAACTACAGAGCCACATACATTAATTTTAATGTAAAATCATTAATTTCCAAGACATAATTTACAATCTATATCCCTGGGAAGTAAAGTTTTCTTACTGTAATTAGCATAGAAATGCAGCATCCTAAATAATAATTTAGGCGATCTGTTGTCAATTCAGTCATTTATGTCATACCAGGAGTTTTCAGGTCAAAGAAAAATCCAGTGTGTCATGTTTATCAGAAAATAAAATGTAGAAATACCTTTTGTATCAAAACATGTATAAATCGGTACTGTATATGTTGAGGAGGTTATAATGCTCCAAGAGTTTGTTACATATACTTTACTTTGAAAAGTGCAGTGATACAGTTTTAAGTGTGGCCATAATTAAGTCAGACAGCACCTGTCCAATTCTGATGCCCTCAAGCAAGGATATATTTTGAGCAGAGACTTGCACGGTCAGAGATATAAGCAGTAACCGAAAGACATGAAGAGTGTGATGTCTGACATATCAGCTTGTTGCAATCTGACGTATACTGACAGGGCTGTACCTTAATCAGTGCAGCTAAGGCAGAGCCAGTTCTCGAGCTGCAATTCTGAAGGATACATAAAGAAGCTAGCTTAGAAAAGACAAATGGACAAAAAGCACATGTATCTGTCTGTCTGTTTGTGTCTGTCTATAGAAATATTTCTGGAGACTATGCATTGCTCCAGTAAATAAACTCACTTGTATTTTTTCTGAGCAAACAGAAAGAATAAGTAAGGTATATTTTCCTTCCCTAAGTATCATGTCATCTGTTTCTTTATAATCACAGCAGCTCATGAAACATTGTATCAGATCCACACTGTAAATTTTACATCAGCATGTTTAGGTGAGCGGTTGAACGGGCATATTCCACTTTATCTCTATGGTCAGAAAATCAACGGAATAATAAAAAAAGTAGTATTGAAAAGTTGCTTTTCTACTCTGTAGCCATTGCATAAAAATACAGAAATACTGAAAAACAGAACGCTCCGGACTTTACTAGTGCTAAATAAATAATTTAATAAATAAAGTCTGACTGTAATGATGTGAGTGCTTCATTAAACAATAATTCATTGAAAAGACAGATACAACAGAAAGTGAAATTATGCATTTGTATAAATCGGGTCTAGAACTAGTCCAGATTAATTAGCACTATCAACTGACAATCTTGGAGAGTTGAAAAAGTAAACCATAGAGGTGAGCATCAGCAAAGAACACAAAAGGAAATTCTAAAATAGATGAATGCGGTCACGCATGGCTACAGTGACATATATCTGTATCTCCTAAAAAAGTCATGCCCCGGATTCACTATCCTTCCGTGCAGGACTAGCTTAGTCCTGCATGGAAGCAGACGTTTAGAAGCAGGATGGCAGTGCGTCATGCATATTAATGAAGGTGCGCTGCCTGAGCTCCTAAACGGACATGGAGAATGTACGAGTGCAGGGGGTGTGTCTGAGTGCAGAGGTCTCAGAATATACACACCCCTGCAATGAAGAACAGCAGAGTATAAATAAGAATGAGCAAGATTGCTCATAGGTGTCTGCATACCCCCAGCAACATCCCCCCACGTTTAAAAGAGCAATAGTTAAAACATTAAATATAAAGATTTTTTTTTATGAAACAGATTACAGTTAACCGTAGGTGCATGGGTTTTCTCATTGCTTAGCTACAGTTAATGCAGCTTAAATAGCACAAGAGAATAAAAAGCAAGATATAGGCAAATGAAGTAGTACAGCAATAGTGCAGTGGGCAGAGCATTCACCTTTCGAGCAGTCATTTCCGGTTCGAGTCCCACTCAAATACAATCCATTTACCATGTCAACTCACTGTATAATCAATTTATTTTGTTGCATAACCTACGATAACATATACTTATAACATATATCTGTGAACTGGAGAACTGCATGAAATGAAGATGCGGGGTGTCATTGCCATAATGTTGCAAAGTCCACAGATAATCACAAGTGCCCCATATAGTATATGTACACAGGAATCAGGGATGGAAATGGAAGGTAAAATGTGTAATGAATGATAACTCCATACAATTTCCAAATCCACCACCTTCCCAAGAACCATTAGACATTACTGTCTAAATTAGTTTGGTAGGTAAGCAGGAGTAAGCACTAGTAAGCAAGTGTAAGCACTATTAAGCAGTAGTAGGTGAGAGTAAGCATATTTAAGCAGTAGTAAGTGAGTTTAAGCCCATTTGTGCGGGGGTAAGCAATGCACACACACAGGTTAAGCAATATTGAAGCTAGCTGTCTGTAAGCATATTTAACTGATGGTTAGCATTGCTTAGCCTCACACAAACTCACTTACAATTGCTTAAAAGTGCATTAATCACTCTGTATACAACAGCTGCTGCCTTTGCCAGAAACAAAATAAACAGCCTTTGCAGGTCTTGAATCCAGGACCCTGTACACTATAGTCACAGTAGTTAACCACTAAGCCATCAACAGTCTTATGTTGTATAACCTACTACATAACATATATATATATATATATATATATATATATATATATATATATATATATATATATATATATATATATGAACTGGAGTACTGCATTAAGCCCAGATGTGAGGTGTCATTGTAATAAAGTGTTGAAATCCTCTAATAAACACAAGGATCCCATACAGTATACGCACACATGAATCGTGGATGCCAAACACATATATAACATGTAATGAATAACAAATCAATGTCATAATGCAAATATAATGCAACTTAAATATTAAGCAATGCTAAGCATTGCACAGCCCAGCTTAGTAGGTGCAAGCAATGTGCAGGCCAGCTAACTCAGTCTGCCCATTGGTATACCCCTTTAAGCAATGCCAACCTTAGGTAAGCAGGTTTGCCCATAGGTTAGCCTTTTCAAAGCCATCCAATCACGGCAAAGTGCGGGAAACCAGCCCTATTTAAACCCATCAGGTGGGAATACATCTCATAACTGGTTGTAGCTTCCCCTTGCAGGCACTATGCCTGGAATGGGAGAGGGTGTGTGCTTTTGGGCACAGTGCTGGGGCATCCAGGAGTCCAGAGTCATGGCAGGACTCCTTGTGAAAGACCATGACCAGAGACTGCTGCAGGGCCAGTACCAGGGTTCCCAATACAAAGCGGAAGCCTGGGACCATCTCACCTGTGATCTCACCAGTGCCACTGGCATACCCTGAACTGGTGAGCAGGTCAGGCATCACTATGCCGATCTGAAGCAGTGAAAGGGGGATCTCTTGGATCAGTAGATTCAAGAGGCTAGGAGGACAGGGGAGGTCCCAGCTGTGTGTAAGTATCACTCCACTACCTGTGTAATAATTGCCAGCTCATGTATATCATGGATAGTTATGGCTAAATATTCCTCTTTCACAGCAGCAAGTGAGCGGGCTATGAACCAGGAGGCCCATGGATGTCAATTGGAGCGGTTGCAACGTGAGGCAGGTTAGTAATACTCTAGCATGTCCTGTTACAGGAAATAAATTTAAAAGTAGTAGTAAGTTAATTGCCTGTATAAAACCTGTATTGTTTAAGGCATGTACTGCATACATCAGAGAATATAGCAAGAAGAGTCTCATAAAGGTTGTATGTAAATAAAAACAGAATAGCCTGACAATAAAGGTCTAACTGCTGGACTGCATGTGTTTACTCTGGTATCATATGGTAATGTAGATTTGCAATCACTTAATAGTACTGTTGTATTAAGCACTGTTACCCAGACTGTGCTGCATAAATAAAATGTGTAGGAATGTCTGCATATGACTGGTGTAATCACAAGAGGTCATATAGTACAACTGAGAGAGACATAGACAAAAAGCAGTAAAAGGACAGACAACAAAATCCAAATAGCACACTCAACTGAGACGTGAACTGTTGTATTTTTAGCACACACAGCCATGGTTCGAATCCTGGGAGTGGTAGTAGGCTGCATACAGAATCATACCCCATAACTGTACAGATATGTCCAGAATGTCCAGTAAATCAGTCCATATCTGCTGCCTGTCACCCTATTCCCCTAGGAAATCAGTGGGATAATCCCAGATGTTTAGGCAGCAAACAAGAAATACAACTGATTGTCAGACATCTATAAGAACAAACCTGTCACTAGAAACTCCCCAAAATGTTATCAGAGTAATAATCCAAGTATGTCCCATCTACACCCCCATGTTGTCAAGTTGTGACCAGAGTATGTACAGTAACAGAGTGAGATGTATGTGCACAATACTAATGTGGAATCTGGTAATTTGTGTGGCAACATTCAAGTAGTGCTAACAAACATTGCTCCCACAGGTCCATCAGATATGAACACTGTGCCTAGAAATAAAAGATCGATACCCTGTACTGGTACTGTTTACTCTGGTATTGTATGGCATTGTTAGTGTTGCAGTTGCTCTGAATAATAAGGTATTACTCATCACTGTCACCCACACTATGCCACATAATATAACTGTATAGGAAATCCTGTATAAGAGTGTTGTAATACAAAGTCAGAATGTAAAACCACAGGAGAATTATAGACAGAAATCAGATAAGAGATACACATCAATATCTATATAACACACACAACTGTGATGGACAGTGTTTTATTTTTAGCAGACACAGCCATGGTCTGAATCCTGGGATTGGTAGTAGGCTGCATACAGAATCATACCCCAGAAATGTACAGATATGTCCAGAATGTCCAGTAAATTGGCCCATATCTGCCAACTGCTACCCTGTCCCCATGGCATATCCGTATGCTAATCTCTGACATGTAGGCAGCATTTCATGTCATATAATTGACTGTTAGGCCTCTACATATTTGGAAAATGTCAATGAAAACAAACCTGTCATTGTACAATTCACTAAAGGTTTAAGAGGGCAATAGTAGAAATATGTCCTAGTTCACCTGCATGTGGTCAATACATGCCCAGAGTCTGTGCCAAAAGAGATGGGCAGGTATGTGCATAACATCAGCCTGGAATCTGGGAGTATGTGTAGAAACAGTTAGTGTTAACAAACAATACCTCCACATGTATACCAGGCAAGAGGTGTATACTGCAGGTAAAACCAGTTCATGTATATAGTTGTTGACAGCCATACCACTGTCTAAACTAAGGCAACAGGGTAGTGTACTAATAATTGTAAGGTACAGATAACATGACTGACTAGGAAAGTAATGCAAACTACAGGAATATACTAGTTGTTAATTGACATCTTTCTCCCCCCACCAACATATCTGCAGCAATAAACTAAATACCCAACTTAATCAGTATGTGCTGACTTAACTCTAATGTTGGAACATATGTCCATATGATCGATAATTATTCAAATCTGTTTCTATGCATGTGCTATGTTGAAATACACCCACATTGGTGGCATGGTGCCATCAGTGTACCTGCATGCTGTTGTAATTATCACTGTGGTCCCATATATGCATGTGTTCTGTTTGTTATGCAACTGTTCCATATCTGGTGTTTGGGTTAATGGGAATATCAATGCATGCTGTTATACCTAATCCTGGAATGTGTTGTCTATTACTAACCCACATATGTTGATAACACTTAAACACCATAGCACATATTGGAATGCGGGTCCCAGCGGACCCACCTGTCCCACCTCAGCTGGCCATGGCACCGGGCACCAGCAAGTCTGTGGCCCAACCCAGGACCTCCTCATCCATTGGTCCAGCACTACCTTCGGCGAGTGGAACTGCCTCAGATGATGGGGCTCACCTCTCCTAGGAGTGTCATCCATCACCAGGTCCAGGCCATGGTGCATAGCGAGCTCCACCTGGAGGTCGGATATCTGCTACGCCAGCTTGAGGGCCATGTGTCAGGACTAGAGGGTCGGCCTGGCTCTCCAACTCAGCCCCCAGCACAGCCACCTTTGGGGCTGTGAAGGTGCAGTGATGACTGCCCATGGGTGGGGACCTCAGTGCCACTGTTTCTACTAGGGGGCTCATGGACTTCTGATTTCCCAACACCCCTCCCCATCAAGGTGATTACCCCCCCATATGTGTCATATACCGCCCCTGTACATGTCTTGTTTGTCTTGTCTGTTAACCTACCCAACCTATCTCACCAAATATACCTTCTATCCTTCCTCAACATCCCACACACCTGAAAAAAAATAAAAAAAGGGCAAACTGTTCCCAAAAAAAATCTTGCCCCATACATAGCTGTCCATTTTGCACAGAGCACTGGTTTTGTAAACCAGGGGTCATGAATGGGTTGGGATGGTGGCCTAATGGTTAAATTGTTTGCCTTATAAACACAAGGTGAAGGGTTTGAGTCTCACAAGGGATAATTGGCTATGCTTAAAATGGCTCATAAGGGCAGTTAGCTTAGTACTAATCTATGAACCTATGAACATGTCTCCACTGGACACATGCAATCTGGTCTAATTGGCTAAACAACATATTATTGTTGTTCTCACCCTTCTCTAAGGGGTATGAGTGTCCAAATCTATCTCTAAATTCAGTGTATATGCACAGCTGTTGCTGTAAAAGAAACGGGCAGCTATGGACCTTCCCTACACCCTTCCTGCACATCCCTAGCTATTTTCCCTACTGTTTTTCCCTCTTTGTGACCCTTTTTCACCTCTTTCCTATCAATCCTTTTTCATTTCTTTCAAAGAAATTAGCAAGGAGGTAAGCGGGAGTAAGCACTTTTAAGCAGCAGTAAGCGAGTTTAAGCCTGTTTGCATGGGGGTAAGCAATGCCTACACAGGATAAGCAATTCAGAAGCTGAGTATAAGAGACTGTAACCAGAAGTTAGGAGTGCTTACCTCCAAGCAAACCCGCGCAAACTGGCTTACTACTGCTTAAAAGTGCCTTAATCACTCTGTATCCAACGGCCCTTGTTCTGCCCAGCAACAAAATAAACAGCTTCTGGAAGGCTCAAGCCCAGGATCCTGCACACCATAGACAAAGTGATTTACTACTAAGCCATGTCAGATATACATAACCCTGATTTTTCATAAACATATCTTCCAGCACAGTCATTCAACAGTACAGGAAATGTATTTATACATGTAGATGTATGTGTATGCGTATATATATTTATATCTAAACATTTTTATAAATATTTATACATACATAAAATACATTTTATATAAAAAAAAAAAATTATTATTACTTTCTTTTTCTCCTTTTTCCATATTATACACTTATATTTTAGAATCTGTATAGCAAATGTCTATTAAACTCTGTGTAAATAATTTCCTGCTTTGACTATGCCTCTCTGCAAGTATTTTTATGTTCTGTCTCAATGTATTAATAATTTTTACCTTGTATTGACTGTTACTGTGAATTATTTGTAAATTACGTTGGAGCTTTTCTCCCCGGGCCTCCACTGAAAATGGACATATATCCAGCTGGACTAGCCCGGTCAACAAATGTAAAATAAAAAAAATATATATCTATATACATATATATATATATATATATATATATATATATATATATATATATATATATATATACACACACACACACACACACATATAAATATATATACACATATATATATATATATATATATATATATATATATATATATATATATATATAAACATCTACATGTAAAAATACATATGCATACATCTA
The DNA here is from genome assembly GCF_019279795.1 of Protopterus annectens. Lineage (NCBI taxonomy): Eukaryota > Metazoa > Chordata > Ceratodontiformes > Protopteridae > Protopterus > Protopterus annectens. The sequence continues at coordinate 130,298,418 of NC_056735.1, forward strand.
TAGATATATATGCCTACATATATATGTCTCTATATATAATGTATATATATATATATATATATATATATATATATATATATATATATAAACATATATGTATATCTATATATGTATATACATATATATATCTATAGATATAAAAGAGAACATAACAAATACATATATGACCACAGGCACCGTTAATGGGGATGAGGGGGCCCAAGAAACATACGGCTTGTACGTATTGATACCCCCCCTCCCCACAGCCAAAAAGGTCTGCCCTGCAATACAATACCAGCTGTTGCAAATCCCATAACAGGACCTTACACAACATGGGCACAAGATGCTAACAGTAATTCATACTACCTGTATGATGTCAGGCTGGTATCAATAACATATCATGCAGTACAGTCTGGCTACCATAGGGAATGTACAATGTGGAAGCAATAAACATTCCTAAGATACATATACACAGACACATATATGCAGATACACACACACACACACACACACACACATATATATATATATATATATATATATATATATATATATACATATATAGATATAGATAGATATAGATATAGATATCTATGCAACTATACACACACACACACACACACACACACACACACACACACACACACACACACACAGATATGTATAGGAAGATACATATTTAGAGGGTGCACACCATATGGAACAGCCAGTATGCCTACAGTTGCCACCTTACCAACTGGACACTGTATGAGTCACCCATGCAACAGACAATTGTTGCCTGCAACATATACTCTCAGAGAGGTCAAAGGATATAACACCACACACAGGTTTGCATACATGAGAAAGCTTTATTTATGTACTATTACAGTTGTATATGCCATGTCATATAGCTGTTAAGACTCTGAAATACATATAAACAGACTAATGCAACTGTCAAACAGATAAATGAATACAGTATTCCGGAAAGCACTGCATATGTTGCTGTCCATTCCAAGGCCTTCAAGTAGTACAACAGTAAGGACAGACTGGGTCACAGAATAACAATCAATCACCAGTAAGTAGTGCGAATGTATAGTCCAGCAGTCTTTATCTACACTGTGTACACAATCCCTAGGGGGTAAAGACCTCAGTTTACACAATGGGATGTATCTGTTACATAACAAGGCATAACTGAAAGCATCACAATCACACTGACAAATAGAACAGTCTTTATGGCAGGAAGCAGTAGGCCTGCATTTACCCAAGGTGAATTGTATGGTAATGTACATCCAGATACCTTAAGGCAGCTTAACCCTGATACCCCCACATGTTGTAACAGCCTAGGTTAGTTATGGTAAATCCCTCCATAGACTGAATAATACAGGACCACATAACACTATTACATACACTGGCCTCTGGAGTGCATAATGGCACACATATATTGTGTAGATGAAGCCCACACATACATGGACCCAACCCCACAATATGTGTGGGGGCCACAACAGCAGTGGAATGATGGCAGGAATGGCAGCATGAGATACTCACAGGCCACTACATAACAACCCCTGACAGCATGTCATATGGACAAAGCCTGGTATGTAGGTGGAGGACAGAGGCTGGAACACAGGCCCATATGTGAAATAGTGTTGTCATACACTAAGCAAATCACTGGTGTTACAGGATAGTCTACCGCATACCCTTAGTCAGGAATATGAAGTCAGAAACACAAATGGATGTAGCCATGTACTGATAGTACTCAACACATACACAGCCAGTGATATATCTGACACAAGACCTGTGTGGTGGGCAGGCAAGACATAACACTCACACCTCTGGCCATCAAGTGGATAGGCACACAGTTGACAGCTTTTCAGACAGACTGCAGTCCATGTTAAACTAGTATGTACACACATAACCTATAACACTGGTGCTATATAATGCATACAACAACAGTACTCACACTCTGTAGTTCTGGAACCTCATACAAATATGTAGCTGGCCTGAGTGTGCAAGTTCTCTTGTAAGAGGTATTGATACTTGCTGTCTGTAACACTGCTGCTCACACACAAGAGGGATGTCTACCATACAGGAAAGGTAAAGGGACAACACCTACATGATGTAGGGATTTATAGTTGTGGGTTGCCATGACAATGGTAATTGGAAGTACTGCACAGCATGCTGCATGCAGGTAGCGAGTGGATGACACTGATTGTTGCAGAGGCTGATCATGTGCATCACACACAAAAGCCACGCTGCAATCTATTCCAAGCAGCTCAATCCATTTACTGGAAAGAGAGACAGAGAGAGAGAGAGAGAGAGAGAGAAAGAGAAAGAGAAAACAGAAAACAGACTCAGAAACACAACCACATCTAAAAAAGAAAACAAAGGAAGCAGGCCATAGCTAAGGAGGTAAAAAAACCCTCCTATAAGAACACTATCCACAACAGACTTCATCCCCACAACAGGTATGCGATGTATATATGCATTCAATTGACTGTAGTACTTGGTCCATAATACATGTGCCATCAGGTGTTGCTGTTGTAATGATCTTCAGCTGAACAACTGCTATGGACATTAGAGTCTGTCCCTGTGGGTAGTAGGTCATACCCGTCAACTGTGTAGAGCACCACTGATTGATAAGATGTAAGTCAATATAGTGTGTGTTGTGTAATGGAAGGGATGTATATTATTGTTGCCAATAGCTGGTGGTGGAAGTAATGCCATAATGATGGACACTTGGGTTCCAGAGCCTACCACTTGCAGGACACTCAGGTCAACATGTATTGTAGCATGCTGAAATGCCATAGGTGTGTAATAGGGTTACTTGCAATCTGGCCCTGTAGATATACCCCCCCCCCCAATGTTAGGCTGTGTCCATATGTGGCACCTGTTTGTGTTGTAGCAAGGCAGAACAGTGCAGCTGGCAAGGCAGGAGTTTTGAGATTGTGGACCTGATGTCTGAATGTACCCCATATATAGGTATGTATATATATATATATATATATATATATATATATATATATATCTACATATATATATATATATATATATATATATATATATATATATAGTATATATATATATATATATATATATATATACATGTATGTCTACAGATATACAGATACCCATATGTAGACATATATTTAAACACATATATACAAATATACAACATAGTACATGTCTACACATATATAGATACATACATATATATATATATATATATATATATATATATATATATATATATATATATATATATGTGCATGTCTACAAACACACACACACATGCACACACACACATATGTATGTAAATACATGTCCCCAATATTTCCACCACAGTGCTGCATGCTATGTGTGATGGAACAGCACACATAGCAATACACACAGATATATACAGCTGTAAGTATGTGCAACATGGACGGGTATGTCCCATGTGAACCCCTTGTTGGGACCACAATGCCCTTGTCTGTGAAGTAGGGAATGAGAATATGGGGAAGGATTGCAGGTATATTTGTGGAGGTGATGTGAGTTGATGGATATAGAGGACAGCCTACAGGGGTGGTATATGACCGATGTGGTGGGTAAACACCCTGAATGGTGTGTGTTGTCTGCAATGTGGAAGCCCCATGGGCCCCCATATGGAAACAATGGGAACAAGCCTCCCACCCATTGCTACTCACAACAGCAGTCTATGGCCCTGAAGGTGCCTGGCCTGGAGGCTGAGCAGGAGGAACATGTAGACCCTGTGAATGTGTACTGGGTGCCTCAAGGTGATGTAGCACATCCCACAAGTGTCTGTGGAGCCCCCTATGGAACAGACCCTGGACCTGCCTTTTGGTGACAGGATCATGTCTGTGTGTGCCCCCAGGGGGGAGGGACAACATCCCCTGAGGTGGTTCCACCTGAAGGCAGTGCTGGATCAGTAGATGAGGACTCCCCAGGGTGAGTCCCACATGTGATGTGGCCTGGTAATATGGCCAGATGAGGTTGGAGAGGTGGTTCTGCTGGCAAATATTCCTTAAACATGCTATTGTGTCACTGTTATAGAACATACGTGGGTAGTAATAGTCTACACAATCCCGGAACATGTCCAACAGCATGCATAGATATCCCTAATAACACAGAATGTCAGATGTGCAGCAATCACATAGCAAGCATACCGCATGCATATACGGAAACAAAGTGGCCCTGACAATGGCATGCAGGTGAATAGTCTGTAACAGGCCAGCAATGATAGTGTCCACACAGGGAACATGGCTACAAACACAGCACAAAGTGTGGTACAATACAATATATGCCCCACTGGTAGGTTAGCTGTAGCCATACCTACTCAGTTGTGTGAACAGTTTGTTGTCACTGATATGGTGGAGGGGTGACAGAGATGTGTATTAAGAACTATAGTAACCTTGCTGTATGAGTTGCTCAAACCTGTTTCTATCTTTATGTCCTTCAGGCAAAATGTCCCATGGACGCCTACCTGCATATTCAGTGGCAGAAAATGACATTGTGCTGAAGTACCTTATCCAGCACTACCCTGTTCTCTTTGGCAGGGCTGCCCATGAGCAGCAGGAGTGTACTGCCCTGTGGAATGATCTAGTCCCGAGGGTCAGTGATGTTGGCCTCCATAATTGCAGTTGTGAGCAAGTCTAGCATCATTTTTCTGAGCTGCTTTGCAATGCCCGGTGGCATGCTGCTGCAGTCCTAGGGGATCACCTCACAACAGGAGGGGTGATGCCATCCATTCCCCCCTGACATGTGTTGAGTAGCTCCTTGCCAGCCTCGTGGCACCTGCCCATCCACACACCCAACAACTGGCGTACACCATTGTGGAGGTGGGTGCTACCTGGCTGAGGAGCATGCAGGTAAGGCCACAGGGCATATCAGTAGACCACTGTTGTGAATGCATCTGCATCTGTACAGGTAGATCATGCATATCTGACATGTCATATATATAGTGTGTTGCTGCATAATAGTAATAAACAGATGTGCATAAGTGGTAGTATTGTGGACTTGTACTGTTGATGTACTGTAATGCTGCACCCACCCTGTAGCAATGCCACAGCTGTGGCTACTGACATTACATCTTTCACACTCTTATGTAGGTCCCTCTGGTATATCACCAAGGCAGCAGTCTGTAGCTGGTGAGTATGGTTTATGTTGATGCTTGCCAATACACCGGGCATGTAACGACTATGGTATAGTCCATGCATACATCTAACACAACTACCCATAATGCATGCTGTACATGTTCTCGTATTGTTCATAGGTTCATAGGTTCATAGTTTGGTACTAGGCTATCAGCCCTAGGGCCTATACAAGCCTAGCCATAACAATTCCCTGGCTATTTCTTCCCACATTATTTACTTTCCTGGACCCCTGTCTAGCAGGGCGACTGACGTGATCCCTGGGGTGAATTTCCCTTCTCCCATCCAATCGTCAAGGTTCCTCTTGAAGAGGTCCAAAGAGGCACTCTGCTTGACATGTATGGGCAATCTATTCCAGAGTCTGGGGAGTCTCTGGGTCAGGAACCTATCCCTCCAGCATGTCTTGTTTATTGTGATGACAAGGTTTAGATCCCTGGAGCGTGTAGCTCTGAGGGATTGGGATTTCTTTAAGTGTAGCATGTCCAACAGCTCTGGGTTTGACATGGCCTTGTATGTTAAGCAGAGATCGCCTCTGAGTAGACGATATGCGACAAAGTATAGCTGGAGTTTTTTAAGGCGGTCAGCGTAGGACATCTGCTTTAGGCCTGTGATTCTTTTAGTGAGGTATTTCTGAGGCCTTTCCAGTTGTTGCAGATGTCTTGAGAGGTACATATCAAATGGGGCGTTGTATTCTATAATGGGTCTAATGAGGGATGAGTACAGTGGGACAATGGCCTCCTCTTTTCTGGATGAAAAGCCCTTCGTGATGAGGTGTGCCACATAGAAGGATTTCCTGACTGTTGTGGTGATGTGGTTATCGAAGGTGAGACCACTGTCCACCTGTGTCCCTAAGTCTCTTATCACACTTTCTGTGTTTAGTGTACTGCCACCTATATGGTAATTCATGGATACATGTTTTTTCCCAAAGGGGATAACAATACATTTCTTGGCATTGAGCTTGAGCCCATGGCTCTGGCACCAAGCATCTGTTTCTGTAAGGCCCTTTTGCAGAGTATCCACATCATTTGGGGATTCAATAATGGCTCCCAGTTTGCAGTCATCTGCAAACTTTGTTAGCCAGAGTCCCTTAGTGTTGACCTGTACTTCAGAGAAGTAGATGCCAAACAAGAGCGGCCCCAGGACTGAACTCTGAGGTACTCCACTTGTAACTTGTCTGGAGCTGGATTTGGAGTCGGCTACTTTTACAGTGTGGGTTCTATCAGTAAGCCATTTAGCAACCCATTGGGTGACATAGGGATTAAGGCCCAACTTAGTAAGTCTATCTATGATTCCAGAGTGGGGGATGGTGTCAAAGGCCTTGGCAAGGTCTAGATAGGCTGTGTGGACCACCTTACCCTTGTCCATGGCTCTGGAGACTGATTCAAAGAAGTCAGTCAGGTTCAGGAGACAAGATCGGCCCTTCACAAACCCAAACTGGGTGGGGTCCAGTGTTTGAAGGTTGCCAATGTCTTTGTTTTTAAGTTCCATGATAATACGCTCCATGGCCTTGCAGATAAGGCTTGTCAGACTGATGGGACAGTAGTTTCTGGGATCCAAGGTGGATCTCCCCTTGTGGAGTGGGATAACTGTAGCTCTGCGCCACTCAGTGGGCACGAAACCTGAGGTGAGGCTATGATTAAACATGACACTTAGGTGAGGTGCCAGTTAATATTGTAGTTCATGTAGTACACAGCCCGGGATGTCATCTGGTCCCATGGATGCTGTATTCTTGGCTTTAGAGAGTGCGTTTTGTACCTGTGTGGCCATTATTACTGGAATTTGGCAGTCTTCCGGTATTGAGATGGGCCATTTAGGGGGTGAGAGGGGGTGAAGTTGGCTACTGACATTGCATCTTTGTTGGCCTCCATAATTGCAGTTATGAGCAAGTTGCTGTTAAATACACTGCATCACAGTGGTGACCATGATGGGGTATCGGAAGGGTATGTCAGACACCTGCAAGATAACTAACATCCTGTCATTGTGAAATGTGTCCACAGGGATTAAAATAATGGTGGGGCACATGGCCTACAGTAGGGACATGTGTGAAACAGCATCCTTATACAGTGCAACAACAGTGTATATACCAGTATTACAATGGCAACTGTTACAGAGTTGGGGTACTTGTGTAGGACAGACTGACCATACACTGGCAAATGGAAATGGCCCATGCTAGTATACCCCTGCCTGGAATAGTGACTGCTGTGGTACACATAACAATAGGTGCAACAAACAATTATAATAAGGGTGTGCACACATATGCCCACACTGAGTGTATGCATCATGGTCAGCACCCACGCACCTAACACATTTCGTAGACACTGCGTGTGAATGTACAGGACATATGTCACATATCAGGCTCATGTACTGCTAATATATGCTATGATGTGGTCTCATGGCAGATCAAGGAAGGGTGTGTCATATCAATAAGGGTGTGTATAATCCCCATAGCCATGGTATGGACTGACAGTGGTCAGTGTAATCGTACTGGATTGGTCATACATGGTCCGCTGATGTTGAGATCTGTAAACCAGACAGCAGGCATTCACAAATGATATCTGTCCACATATCATCCCAGGTATGTGTCACTGAAAAACATAGGGGCTATGAGCATTACAGCAGACATAACTGGCACAGTACTACACATTTAGCAATGGGTTGTACACCTGTGAGGTTTGGTGCACAGTACATGGCAGGGTGCAGAACAGGTGCACAGCAATACTGTGTACATGGGTGCAGTGGTATCCAGGGGAAGTGGCATCACCTAGTAACACAGCCCATGCATCACACATGTATACTGTTGATTGTATGGATTGACTATAGCTGCACTGCATGCTGTTGTGTACCATATGTTATGCATGTTGACAGATGGGTAATGGGAGGACTGTATGTACTATCTTTGTGCAACCTCATCTGTATGTGTTTGTGTGTGTGTGTGTGTGTGTGTGTGTGTGTGTGTGTGTGTGTGTGTGTGTGTGTGTGTGTGTGTGTGTACTGTTATGCAATGTTGTACGGGTCTTAAAGTGTGTTTCTTGTTTTCCCCCACAGGTGGTGAGATGGGTCAGGGTTCCTCCTGCATGCAATCTGATGTTGGTGTCCATACAGACATTGAAGATGATGATAGTACTGTACAGGTTTGGTTGTCAGGGACCAAAACTGTGCCATCATTTGACATCCCCGTCTTAGCCACCCCAACCCTGCACACAGTTTCAGTGCCTAAACATACCCCATCACCACTGGCCATAGCAGAGGGACAGTTGGCAGTTGGTGGCAGTGCACAGGAGAGTGTGTTATCCATGCCTACTGTGTCCGGTTACAGCTGGCATAGCTGGATGTCTGGCAGGGCACCATATAGGCAGATGTTCCAGGGTGCTCATGGTAGAGCCACTGGTCATCATGCCCCTGGCAGAAGCGCCACAACTGGTACCATCAGGCACATGTTTCAGGCTGTCATAGGGTGCAGGCATGTATGGAACTGTACACCAGACAGGGCCTGAGGCTACAGAGGGCCGCTCTCACATCTGGCAAATGACAACTTCCATGAACTGTTTAGTGTCCTCTGTGCTCATACCGATGTCATGGATAGATGGTTTGGTGAGATGGTGGGCCTCATCGACCATGGTATGTCCATGCTCGAACATGTGGTGGGAGTGTGGCAACAGCTGTGTGGACATAGGCCAGCAACACCAACAGCTGTCGGTCAATGTGGACATGCTAAGATACCAAGGTACTCGCATAGTGGCAGTACCAGACCCAGCACTGCAGGGGGGCACTGTCCACATCACACCACAGCAGGCCATAAGCACATGGTCTTGGCCAGTCCCAGGAGGGACCTGGTTCTGGTGGACATCTTTCATCATCAGGGGAGAGTGGCACAGCAAGGCCTGTACCTGGACATGCCCATGAAACCCCTGGCAGGCACAGTCCATGTGTCCATGGCCAGAGGCGGTGAACTGCATATACTGCCAGGTATGGTCTACAGCTGTCCAAAAACACCTGTATAGGGCAGCCACATGACAGAACTGTGTGCATGCATACCCACACACTGTACGAACACACCTAGAGCAACCCCATACCTAAACACAACACATCACCATGCTCAGTTCTACTAATTACATCCCTCACCCACACACATGGAGTCAAATGTATGGCCCACCCCCAACATCTGGCAAACCAACAACACACCCTGTGCATATGATGATACCTGTGCCACATGCCTGTCATTCATAACATCGATGCAGGGACAGGCTAATATGGTTCTGATGCACACGGTGACTGTACTACAGTGTACTAATGTACTGCAGTGTTACATGTTGTCAGGAGTAATGTTTACTGCATACATGCCAGGTAGTGTAGCCGTCCAACAATGATGCATTATAGCTGTTAGTAACACTGGGTGATTGTGGTCTCCATAATGTTATCCATTTGTGTTATAGGTGTACATGTGTCAGCAGGAGGGTGGTCTGCAGTGATATTCCACATGGGGTATGGCACTGTGGTGACACCATGGCTATGACATATCCGGGGTACAGTTGAACACATGTCACAGGTTTGTCTAACAGTTATTGCCTGTGCCACATGGACAAGTGACTCACTGGGACATTTATAATCTGCAACCTGATGTAGACACATCCACAAACACTCACACTCTTACTTGGCAACACTGGTACTACACCCCTATCTAGGTATGTAGTGCTACTGAACTGTGTGGCTTTCATTGCACACAATGCACAGTGTTTAGGGAGAGGTGTGTTCCAGGTTACATGTTACATGCAGAACATCCCCAGACATGTACAATATGGTAATGGGGGATGTAATAGTTGTATACGGACAATACATAGTATGACATGCCATCATATGCACATTAACAGACACATAACAGGCAGACACACATCCGAGAGACCTGGGCCTATCAGTGCTAACTTGTCCGTGTGTCCAATGTGTTACAGGTAGGCTGCACACAGGACAAGCATAACCGGGCTGGATTGTGGTATCAGTTACATGTATGGTTGATGGTGACAGTGGTCACTATAAAGTGGTACATGGGACATATACCGGGTGTACTATAGTGCAATGACAGAGTACACAGCACCCACATCCCACAGTGGATATTGTACTCACTGGTACCCATGATGACAGTCTGACGTACCCACTATCACACATTGCCCATGATTGTGATACAACCCATTGTATATCCCAACAGTGGTACCACAGGGATATGCATCTAATGCACATGCCACAGGCATAGTAGGGTGTTGCATTGTCATGCCTCACCTATGGGCAGCAACAACACTATCTGTACTACTGTGTGGCAATGCATATTGTAATAGGAGTATGTGGCCTCGGAATGCTGTACCCTGCATATATACAGACATGCACACATACACACACTTGCCAGAACTCAATGGGTATCCCATTTGTACAACACTGTTGTGCTGGTACTGCAAGGCTCATGTAGCAGGTAGGGAGAGGAGCGTAACAGGGTACATGTAATGTCTGATACTGCAGCAGCCACATCTGGCTATGGCAATGGTCGTTGCAGTGGTAGTGAAGGCCCTCATGGAATTCCCAACTACAGGTGTACTAACACACAGATACTGCTATCTTCAGGAATGCACACGTACACATGTGTCAGTACTGGGATGCATCGCTACAGGTGATCATAGCTGTGTACTTGGCTATTTTCCATGGAGAGATAGGTTGTGTAGGGGATGTGTGTACAGTGGTATCATGCCACCTGCCATGTGCCAGCAGGCAATCTATCAACAGACACCACTGTGGTGACCCTCAGGGTGAGAGTGGCATGCATCAGCCAATCCTCTGGGTGCCTCCTGCACATGGCCACTGAGGTGAACCAGTTGACATGTATGCAATATGTATTACAACACATGGTTAGTGTCTGTGATGGAGACCTGCACCCAAGCATGTTCTGTTGACTGTGCTAGTGTAGTGGAGGTACCCATGGCATGTGGTGCATACAGAGTTTTGTCTCCTATATGTGCCAGTTATTACACAGCTGGGCAGACATGTCAGTGTCAATCAAGCATAGGTTGCCTATACGTATCCAAGCTGGATACCTGCCATCTGCACATTCGTACACGAAATGACAGACATCAGCTTGGCAAGTAGCTATGCAGTAGGATGAATGTGTTGACAGATAGATGTTTGACAACAATATGTATGCCATTACTGCATGTTGGAAGCCCTCACTAACATGTGCTGTACAGTCAGTAGTCTACAGTTACATTCCACATGTCAGATCATTATCCAGTAGGGGATATATACTGTGACGCAGCTCACACACCAGGAACATGACAGTGAGGCCTCAGAATCCAGCTATGGCTGCAGGTGTGCTTGTTGTCTGTACTACATTTAGCACTCTACTCTTGCCTGGGAAAGCACTGTCAAGAGCAGTACCACCATGATATACTACATGGAAGTGCAACAGCACGTACCCAGGGTTACTACCCCTGTATGTAACACATTCACATGGATAACAGTGCTGTACTGGTCTCATATACCTGTGTGTCCCAGACATGACACTCACACCCCTTACTACTGTAATGACAGCACATAGATGCATGTATTGTACATGGCATTACATACACTTATAACAGATTTCATTACCCTGCTATGTTATCAGACTGGGTGTTGAGTACTGGTTACCAGGGCTAAGTCATGCTTAGCAGGTGTCAGCATTGGTGCAATATAACAGCTAAGTAGATTTGCACACTGGTAAGCAAAGCCTACATGGTGTAAGTGCCTGTCCGTTTAGCTGTACATTAGCACCGCTTAGCTTCATGCAAACCCGTGCAAACGTGCATAAAGCTGCTCAAAACAGCCTTACCCACTCTGTATCCAACAGCCCTTGTTCTGCCCAGCAACAAAATACGCAGCCCTTCCAGGTCCTGAACCCAGGACCGTATACACTATATTCACAACAGTTAACCACTACACCATGACAACTGTGAAGACAGCTGTTGTTTTTCCAATATATCTGTCACTACACATAATGATTAGAACTGAACAATTGCTTTGACTTCCACAATTGTGTAGTACTTGTTATTGATATTACTGTAGCATTACATATGTTGTTATATCAAAATGTGCACTTATCAAATACATAAGGTGAGATACATCTGGGAAAGTATACACAACCGTGATGTTTACACATGACAGGACTATGGATATATACACATACATATGTTGATATATGTCTACATGTACATAGACATGTATATTCATACATATGTCTGTCTACACATCTGTATAGTACATCATATATATGGCCATTTGTAGATATCTTTATATATATATATATATATATATATATATATATATATATATATATATATATATATGTATGCACATCCTATGTGTACAGATATACCTATTTATGTTGATATATGTGTAGATATCTATAACTATATGTGCATACATTTCTATTTGGATATACCTATTTTTGTTGATATATATGTAGATATCCATAACTGTATGTGCATATGTATCTATGTCTGTATATGTGTAGACATATATTGCTGTGTATATGTATATATTTGAGTGTTTATATGTATATATATATATATATATATATATATATATATGTATGTAGATATGTATATGTGCAGATCTATATAGATATATGGATAAATATATATATCTATATATATATATATATATATATGTATATATACATATATATATATATATATATATATATATATATATATATATATATATATATATATATATATATATATATATATATATATATATATATACATATACATTTATATATATATATATATATATATATATATATATATATATCAGAACATGAAGTGGAGTCCTACCTCAGAATCAAGAGTCCCAACCTCTTAGTGCAATGGGATGTCATGTATCTATTGTAAGTATATATGTAGAGTGTTACTACTGTAATAGAAGTTGTCTTAACAGGCATGTTGTGTTTGGGAGGTCAGAACTGTTTTTGATATGTGTGCCATTGGCTACTGACAGACATCCTAAGGACATCATATTACAGTACGACTGCTAGCACAGTAATGATCCTGTGGACTACAGCAGAGATATGACCAATATATGTGGACAGTCTGGCACTCTGTGGTCAGTCCAGTGGTGTACACATATCCCCCTCATGCGAGACATGTGGACAACGCCTCCTAATGTGGATGTTAATAGCCATGTACATGGGTATATCTTGTAAATACTGGACTACATGTGCCCACACAGTATATGCATGTACACAAGCCAGTCTGTCCTGACACATAATACCTGGTGGTGCAGAGGTCACATGGCCACATATTACCCAGTAGTTAGTGACATACATCTGTGCAGAATCCCACTGCTTTGTCAGAAAAACACAACAGTTATGGTGGCCTGGCAGCAGTATGTCTTGCAAATATGTGGACATACAAGCACACTGGGTAATTACACCAGGCTGCCAGGCATGTCACAAAGCACTGTGCAAACTACAGGCAGACTGCCACAACACTGGCCTACATTTTATATGGGGGGAATACACATGTGCCTGCAATTATACCAGGCTCTACATGCATGTCACAGCACAATGTAACAGATACCTGTGAGAAAGTGCATATCCATAACCAATGTGAACACAGCCACAGACACATATGGTACACAAACTTAATATGACACTATATGGATGCTCATATGTACCACTCACACACTAACCCTACATACACTGGATCATGGCACAGTGTTATCCGATGGCTGTCTGTGGTATGGGACATGTGTGTGTCTGGCCCTACAGACATGTGAGCCAATAGGGTACCATACACTGGAGGAGCATGTAACATCAGATAGAACAGGACCAAGAACAAAGGCATCTACCATAGTCTGTGCACAGCCCAAGGTACGTATGTGCAATACACATACTGTTGACAATCACCCTAAGTACACAGACCCCAGTATTGTACACACAACCACAGAATGCCTAAGTTATGTCCTCAGAAATATCCCCTACTATACATAACATGTCTAGCAGTCTGATATCTGACTGGCTTGTTATTAGGTATGATGTCAATAAATAATAGTGTACAGAAAATATGCACCTCTTACTGCATGATATATGTACAAAGGTTGACAGACTATTGGCTGGAGCTACGAACACTAGCCCAATATTGGCATGTTACTGTGATAATCTCATACATTTACTGTCATACCAGGGTTTGTTGTGACATATGTCCTATGAGGAATATGAAGTCAGTAACTCTCATGGCTGTCACCATGTACTAACTGCAATCCTCACACTATGCTTCTGCAGTTCTCAGATAGGTGTTCTATGAGTAACACAAGAAACAAAAGGCTCCACACACTGCCCAGTCTGCAGATGACCCTACAGATGGGAGTTTCCTCAAAAACATAACACTATCATGACAGGTATTAAAACATGTAGACCAGCCGTATCCACACACACATCCTGTTAAACCGACATTACTCCAAATGCAGAATAGCAACCCTTACATTCTGTAGTCATGTCTAGCACATCCCTCTCCTGTCTGTTGGCCTTTTTCCACAGTGTATGTTGTTAGAGGTAAATCCCAAAACCATCTGTGATGCTGTTTGACAAACACCAGATCTAGCTCCTGCTCATAGTGAATGAAAAGGCCCAACATCAACATGATGTTCCTAGATATTGGAGTGTGTTTCCATGCAATTGGCTATGGGAATGTTACCACTGTGGTTCCACATGCAATCAGCTAGAGGAGGATTGCAATTCATGCAGAGGCCATCAGCTGATAATGAGCATCACTTACAAAACCCAAGCTGCTGCCAAAGCAAAGCAGGTGTACTTCTCCACATCCACCAGGGAGGGAGTAAGAGAGACAGACAGAGACAAAGTAAGTCAGTGAGGGGTGGGAGAGTAAAAGCTAAGCATGTTTGTGTCACACATCTACCAGTAAGGGGTTTCAAACCCCTAACTGACTATGTATTGCTATTATATGTCTATGCAGTTATTGCATGCACCACATAGCTTACTTTTTGGGGAAGCTGTCCAAAGGTATATGTGATGATGAGTGACATCTGCAACAGTGATATAGTAACGATACGGTAGGTGTAGTACATGTGCCTGTCCACATGAACAGGTGTCAGCGGCAACACAGCCACACTCTCTCAGGGACTCACACACATTGACACAATTGGCAGGGTCAGGAATACACTTCCTAACTAGTTAGTTTGCCACAATACAGTAATGCGAAGGTATCACATGCATCACAGGGGTTATCCGGAGGCTATATGGGCAAAGGGTATGTGAAGGTGTCTGACATCAGACAGCATGCTTCAGTATGCCAATGGAAGTTGTAGTGAGAGCAAATGTAGTCAAAAGCATCATACACCACACACACAGACACAGGGTGCCAGTACTGACATGCATGGGTGCATTGCTTCATGGGTGTGTAATGGATGACTATGCCAGAAGCTATACAAGGCTAGGTGAAGGGTATATTTTGGCATCAGGCCACATGACAATGGTCTGCAATGTGGCTCAGGGGTGTAGTGTCAGGATTGGCCAACACAGGTGGGTATTGTATTCACCATCCAGTCACCTGGGATACTATTGTGTGTGGCCAGTGCTGTGCAATGCTTGCCATGTATGTGTTCTATAGTCCATGACATGGATGGTGTCTGGGATGTGCACACGTCCCACATGCATGTAGAGTGACATGTGGAACTGTACCTGGGGTGTCTGGCCCATGTTGTGTACACAAATTGTTATCATCAGGTATGCCAGTCCTGGCCTCATGTGGTAGTAACTGGTAATGGACAGCAGGTTGACCCTGCACCTACAATGATAGCATGATACAGGTATTTGCTGGTATCAGTGGCATCTCTCTATACAGGGCATATGTTTAAGGCATGGTATGTACTTTGTGGATCACATTTGATGGCACCACAGTTGTTGCAGGCATCCAATGGGGAACATAGTGAAGGCGCACTGTCTGCAATTATGTGCCTATTGTACTGATGGACAGGATGCCATGCCCTCTGTAGTCCACTGCAATCACACCATGGTTACTATCTGTTGCTAATATGCAGGGGACTACCAACATAATGGTTGTTGCCTAGGAAAGTGTGTTTGTGTATGAGACATGGATTGAGAGTGTTCTCTGGGTAATACAAGGGTTGTTTACTTTGTTCACCAGGCCTTGATGTCACATGTAGGGGTATGGATTGGCACCCCAGCCTCTCAGTTATTTGACATCAGTTATCCTTGTAAGGTGGACATTGTGACATATAATAGGGCCACCATATAAGAAATTTGCAAAACCCGCTCCACAATGAGTCCAGTTGTTATGCACACATGCAAGTTTGGGAGTAGAACTCCTACCTAACTAGTTTATCACACTCCAGCATTACACAGTTATAGGACATGCCACGGATATTACTGGAATACTCCTTCTCCAAAGGTCTATTTCACTGGTAATGACATCGGCAGGCTTGCCAAAGAAGTTCAATGGAGGTCGTAGTGACTGTGAATGGCCTCAAAAGCATTGCACCCTACACAGACAAACAAACACTCACACTTACCATGTCTGGGAATAGAACCCCTACCAAGCTATTATATCACAATACAGCATTACGCAGTTATAGGATGCACCATGAAGATTACTGGAGTACTCTTTCCCCAAAGGTGTATTTCACAGTGACTGACATCAGCAGACTTGCCATAGTAGGGCTATGGGGAGGGCAGTGTGTATGCATGGGCCATAACCCATTCATCTACAGGTAGACACAACACACTCAGGCACACACAATTTTATATTCCACAGGTACATGTGTACAACTGCTAGATAACTACTGCCTTTTATAGTCATGTTGCACAGCTAGCACTTGCACCACAGAGTCTGCAACGCTGAGGGATACCAGTGGCTAATTTCTACAGTGAGTGACATTTACCTCATCATGTGGTTGTAGCCATTTGGCTGTGTGCTGGATGGGACAGGCCTCATGGTGGAAGGCTCTTTGTCACTGTCACTCTCTTCCACACATCTATGTATGTGCACATTTGGCATATTATAGTGTGCTGTCATTGGATATATGTGTGTATTCCTATCCAATGTGTGTGCGAAGCATGACTGATGCATACTGAGGAGTGTATGCACTAACAACTGCAACTGTCAGATATGTATGTTCCACTGTTCTTGGTAGACATGGGCTTCATTTGTTTGTGTGTGTGAGCATGCCCAGTATGACCTTTCAGTATGTTGTTGTCTGAAATTGCCTTCATTTCTCTTGTTGCCTGACACTGTCTTCATTTCTCTAAGTGTGAGAGCATGCCCGGTATGCCCTTCTGTATTGAATGTGTGGATCCATTCCAGGTAGATTGTACTCCAGTGCAGACCTTTGTGTTCTACACCTACAGCTAGCAAACAGTTTCTGCAGGATATCTGTAGATCAGTTGGCAATATGGGGTAAAACTGTGCAAGAGATAGTGGGTACTGTAGGTGATTGTGTCTGTGCTGCTTCTACTACATGGTACTGGTGTTAGAAGAGATATTCAGACATGCGTACTGTTATACACTGTGATGTTTTATGTCCTTAAGTACTGTCAGGTAGACACTTTTGCTCACAGTGATGTCCTGGGGAACACAGGGAGAATACAGCTGTGTCCAGTATTGTGGTCAAACGTCTACATATTCGTGGAAAGTTATGCCATTCTGGTGGGGGTGCTGCAGACACTTGCTGCTGGGTCTGTGTAACCAGTTCAGCACCTTGGTACAGTGATGGCAGAGGATCCCATACTTGTACATACATCAATGTGACAGTATGGCCTTATCTTGCTGTGGCAATACATCGCAGCTGTACAGATTCGCTCAGGTTACCTAGAGGCAGGGGTCATATGTCAGGACATTACCCCTATTGTGGTGTACGGGCAGGTTTGTAGCCACCCATTTATGGGTTTGCAGCCAGGGATAGTATGTGCACATGGCTGTGTTTCGGACTTTTCACATTCCATGCTGCCCATGCTCCCAACCCCCCCCCCCCGTCTATTATTATATCCTCTTCCATACATTATGCAAACATTCTCTGATACTTTCCCTATAGTTATCACCTCATTACAGCTGTGTTTTGGTGTTGGTCCACAGTTCATGCAGTGGGACATGGTGGACATGTTACTGTGCTTTGTCCATATGACCTTGCATATGGGTTATGTGGAGTGTGTTATGTCGCTATTTGGGTGTCCATGACATAACATACATTGGCAGTACTGGTGAGACACAGACCTTTGGCAGAGGCCTGTAGGCCATTTGATGGTGATGCAGGTCAGCTGTAGCAGGCCGTTGCATTCTTTCAATCCTACAGTACCAGACTGTCATACAGTATATTCCCCTAGTGTGGCAGGGTACGTGTGCTAGGTGTTCATGCCAATACTTTCTATCAGTACTGATCAGGTGATGTGGATGCTGGCAGGGTGCTGCTTACAGCTAGGGACACATCTGCATGGGACACCTGCACTGCATGCTGCATTCTTTCACTATTGCCATACACAGGTGGGGGCCATATTGTACCCATTCCCAACAGCAGGGATAAGACCAGAGAGGTACCTGTGGGTGGTGGTTGGGTGCATGTGTGCTATGGACACTACTTGCAGCTGACTCACAGATATGCATGGGGCATTCCAGTTATGCTGGCTTGTGCAGGGACATCAGCTGTTTCTCAATACCTCAGTCCTATCACCTTTGTGATCTGCAAGTGTTCGGCCAGACAACATCAATATTCCCTACTACAAGCCCAGATAATATGATGCATACCTGTATGTACAATTCCAAGGGTATGTCCATTTCATGGTTACACATTATACACTATATTTCTGGGGTACTTTTCTCTGTGTACTTAGCACAACCTTTGTCTGTGTTTGTCTACACCTGTCCTTCTCTGCTGGCTGAGACTGTTGTTGGGTATGTGAACCTCCATGACTGACATGTGTGTGTCATATGGACACACATGTGGCCCAGCACATTTCCTGCAGTGGGTTTTGTCACCATGTGTAGTACTGGCTACTATAGTGACACCAGTATTTGTTACAGATCACATGCTGCCATTATAGGTGTCTACTATCTGCTGGCATGCCAATTAGACACTCAATTCCCTTGCATGCTCACATCTATACCATAGATACAAGTAACAACACATACTACTCCATTCAGCAATTGGTAAGAAGAGTGACTTACCTTGTGCGCATGCCAGTACTGAGGATGGTGCTGGAGGGCTGCCTATGTTGGATGCACATAGTACACTCCCTGTACATGGTTGAGCACAGGTAGTGTCATGTTTGGCATCCCTTTTACTGTATGTGCGAGTCAGAGAGAGGTGTCATTCCCTGGGTTCATCTTGTGTTAGTGTATGTGCTATGCATTGCCTCTTTGCCAAGGCCAGGGCATACTGGGCACACCTCCTTCTGCCTACTGGGGCATGCTCAGGTTGTTTCTCTTCCAAGTCACTTTGTGCCTGTGCAGGTCTTGGCAATGGCGGGGGCTGTGTGGCCCTGCCCCGTGCTGTTCCTGCTGCAGCTGTTTCTGCAGGATCATATTATGTAGCTTGGCACATACACGACAATTTGAGTACATGTAGCTGGGGAGTACTGCAAGGCTCCACCAGATGTGTCCATGCACCAGAACTGTGACTTGAACATCCCAAACACATGCTTTATTATAATTCTGGTCTGTGTGTATGCCTCATTATGGAGTTCTTGTTCGGATGTGTATACATTTCTGATGGGTGCCATCAGCCACGGCTCCAGTGCATAACCAGCATCCCGCAGTAGGTGACCATAAGGGATGTCCCCACTGGCAAATCTCTGGTACAGCTGCATCAGATGCCAGATGTGGGAATCATGATAGTTTCCAGAGCAGCCAGCACACACACTCATTATTATGTCCTGGGCATCGCACACAACCTACCAGTTGATGGAGGGGAAATCCTTGTGGTTGATGTAGACCATACCCCACTCACCACATAGTGCTTTGATGCATATGTGCATGCAGTCTATAGCACCCACTACCTCAGTGTATTCTGCTATTTGGTGGAAGAGGCATATATTACTGGCCAACTCCTCACAAGTGTGGGGGAAGTATACATGCTCACCGGCATGTGCTGACATGGCATACAGGAACTGGTGGATTACCCTGGATGCTGATGCCTGTAAGAGCCCCATGACATCCCCAGTTTGCCTTTGGAAAGTACTAGTGGCTAGTATTCTTAGGCTTACACATACCTTGGTATCCACTGGAATGGGTTCCCCTTTGTTAGTTCTATGTGTCAGGCGTGGCTGGCACAGCTCAATAATTTGCTGTAGGAAGTCCCTGTTGACCCTATAGTGCTCCACTATCTCCAGTTCATGTAACACCTGGTAGGTTACCCTGGGTCTGTACACTCTTCTCCGTCTCCTCACTGTGGGTTGGTTGACAGCATTCTCATCCTCACCACCCTCAGCCTCTTCCACATGTTGATGTATGATAGCTACTGCAGCCCCTATCATTTTGTTGTTTTTGTTTGTTAAAATTTCCCCCCTTGTATACACTGGTGGTGTAGATATGTGGGAAAAAACAGAGGTAAAGGTGTTTGCATAGTTTATAGTAGTGTTCTGGGCTGGGCTGGTCTGCTGCCTGTGTAATTGGCTGATTCTGATACATTTCACCTGCCAGCTATGCTACTTCTCTCTGATTACCTTCCTACTGATGCATTCCCTTCCCATTGCCTTCCTGTTTAAGCCTGGGGTCCGCCGTGCAAACACAGTGCTCAAATGTGCACAGTGCTGTCTCCTGGTTAACTTTTTTTTCCTTTAAAACCTGGTGCGTGGTGCTCACACCCGCTTAGACAATGTAAAGAGGGTTAGGCAGCCTCAGACACACTCCCTTGCTTAGCTCTGCTAAGCTAAGGGCAAACCCGAGCCACAAGACTCCAGTCTGCTTACAGTATGCCTGACACACACCCCTATGATGTCAACTAACTCCTAGCATTGAGGGGAAATCTGGGATTCAGAATCATTCCCTTCATTTGCATAGGATTGCCTGCTGATGCATAGTTACAGGTCCCGCACTGGGCCTCCCCCCTTAGCAATCACTACACTATTCACTGGCCATGTTGTCTTTTGCCTGCCATTGAGTATAATGGCAAAATAGTGATTTTGGTTACAATGCTTATTTCAGTTTTTTTTTATTTTTTGCCCAATCCCATTTGCATGCCGCTGCCCTACGCTTAATCAGCCGAAATCGGCTAAAAAAAATAAAAGTTATTTTTCTTTTTTTAACTGTTTTCCATGTCAATGGCCATATATTTGGCCATTGGCTTGCTTTACACGCTATATACACCCTTTATTTGGAGCTGTCATGGCTCCGTTTTGTAGTTTGCAGAAATGTACTCGGTTACTAACCGAGTACTTTTCTGCAGATTACACTAGTCCTGCAATGCCGTTTGCCAGCTTCCTGGTTCATAAATTCACCTCATTTGCATGTTTTTCACCTGCAAATGGAGTAATTTGCATACTGGAGCCACGTCCATGCAGGACTAGTACAGGAGCACTCGTGCATGTACCTGCAGCTTATTCCTGGATCGCACAGTGGACATATTACCTGCTGGAGCTCCTGCACTAGTCCTGCACACCATGCAGAGCTTGCTGAATCCGGGGGGATGGAGTTTCCTAAGTACTACACCTAGGCTCACTACTGGGTCTTTATATATTGTGTAATACTATTAGCAAAAACTGATGGCTTAGCTATTTGCCTGTAACCAATATCACTATTTCTTCCAGTTTTATACCTAATCTCTAAGAAGACTTTCTCAAAAAATTTTAAATAAAATAACAAAATGGGAGCCCCCTGTCTACAGCCATAGTACTAATTCAACTAATGAATATAATCAATACACAAGATATAGAATGATGATGCTGGTGTCCTGTCAATTTTTATTCCAATTCCAGTACGACTAAAATCAAATGGCAGTAAAAATGCCAGACGTAATGCAGGACATCATGATGTTAACAAATCCTGACATGTTAATGCCCCAAATTAAATACCCCTCTGTCACATACAAAGTCCATTAACTCTTGGCTGAAAAAGTTTCTTAGACTGTAGCAGCGTTTGCAACTGATGCCATAAAGTACTATTGGCATTTTGAAAACATTTTAGGTCTATTTCTCTTTAAATTTACAGTGAGATGTTCTTCAGCAAGCAATAATGAGAATGCTAAGTTCTTGGAACATCTTATTTTCCTTAATAATTGGTTTAGATATTACAGAAATAGAAGGAGCATCCCTTACTATCACTGAGCAGGTAAAATATTATCAACCACAGTCCCCTGTCAACATTTTCTCTCAAAGATATAACACTTAAACACAACGTCCTGGTGCTGACCGAATGCATAAAAATATCTTAACAAAGCAGTAATTAATGAAGTGTAGCAGAAATAGTTTCAATTTCTCCTTATGATATATATGTTGCATGCTTGAGTTTTAAATGTGATAAAATGCTGTGCTCCTTCAAACTGGGGTATATTTTATTATGGTAACAAAAGTCATTATTATTATTATCATCCATATCTGTGCTCATCAAAGATTACACAGAGGCATTAAAACCTTACAGCATAACAGACTGATTGGTATTTGCAGAGAGGCCTTGGACATATGTCATTTAGAGCACTTTGTAATTTTAAAATACACTAAGTTTTCAAGGCAGTAGTCCTCAGCCTGCAATCATCACCTAAGTAAAATATACAACTATCGTTTAATTTTACATCTTAAAAGAAAATGCACAAGAAAACTACTACAAAGATTAAGCCATGTGACACCTGAATGGTAAATATTCCCTTTGTTGAAGTTAGGTCCTCAACGGTAACTTTAAACTTTTGCCCTGTTGACAGAAATAATGAATTAATAGATTGCAATCTACTAATCAGTTCACTGCAAGGGATTTTATCAAATGCTTTTGGAAAGATCAATACATGTATTATTGTAGTATTAAGTCCTGTATTGAGATGGTCATGAAGACAGTGATAAATCAACAAGGTCTGAGAAGCAAAATCTAAGAGGTGCGAAACCACATTGATCAAGCTTTACTTGTTTAATCCTTTTATTTCGGTAGTAATATTTTCAGAGATTAGTATCTGAAAGGATTTTCTATACACATAAGTTGAACTGCTGAGCCAGCAGAATACAGGAATCATTCTGACAATTTTTGAATGAAAGACTTCTGCTGTCTTATGACAATGTGGTGAGCAGTACTTAATTATGGATATGAAATATAAACTGTGGTATGCATTTTTGTACCTTCCTTTAGTTTATTAATAAAGGGTTCTGTAATGCTACAAGGCTGTGCCAGTAGCAAATCTGGCAATGTGGTTATAGCAGGATGATAGTTTATTAAGATCTGTTTTGTTTAAGTTGGAGACTAGAGGTGAGGCATAGAGAAGAGTTGATAGTAGATGGGGATGGGGTAGATGGGAATGGGCAATTGCAGTTCTAGCAAGTGGGGTAAGAAAAGGTTTGATTCTGTAAAGAGAGCCAAGTTTTATTAATGGTTTTGATAGTTTGATTGATATGCGCATCAAACTTCAGGTTGTTATCAACTGTGACACCCAGTAGTTTAGTGTGGGCTTCTGGGGAGATGATAGTGCCATTGTTAGCAGTTATGTTGAAGGATGGCAGGGGGGGGGTCCTGTGTGTGGGGTAGAAGATTAGCAGTTTAGTTTTGTTGGGGTTTAGGATTAGATGTTGATTGGAGAGTGATTTTTCCACTGTATTGAAGGTATTTTGGGTTAATGTGAATAAAGTAGCTGGTGAGGTGTCAGAACAAATCAAGGTGGAGTTATCCGCATATTGAATGCAGGTAGCATCTGGAATAACTGAATGAAGGTCATTGATAAAGACGGAAAATAGAAGGGGTCCTAGTATTGAACCCTGGGGGACTCCTAATGTGATGGGTAGGTGAGATGATAGCTTGTCCTGCCATAGGACTGCCTGTTGCCTGCCCTGCAGGTAGGACTGAAACTATTGGAGTGCATGGTTGTTTAAGGAGAAGGCCTTCAAGGCATTTATAAGCATTTTGTGGTCAACCATGTCAAAAGCCTTGGATAGCTCTAGAAAGAGTGCTGATGATAGTTTGTTATTATTGTGGTTGTGGTTAATGATGTTAGAGAAAGAGCGGTGGGCAGAAGTAGTACTGTGGTGTGGCTTAATGCCATGCTGAAAGTTGGACAACAGCTTTTTCTGTGTGAGGTAGTGCATGAGCTGTATGTGTACACACTTCTCCATAATTTTAGCTAGAGGTGACAGAATAGCTATAGGTCTAAAGTATGAAAGTTCAGTGGAACTGCCTCTTTTATGGAGAGGTATGACATGGGACATTTTCCATATAGTGGGTACAGTAGCTTCAGATATAGCTCTGTTGATCAAGATTGAGATGGAGTATGCTATGGTGTCAGCAGCCTTTTGCAGATAGTTTGCTGGGAGGAGGTCTGCAGCCAGGGTGGTGGGTCTTAGTTTCTTAAGTAGGGCATGAATAAGTTGAGTAGAAACAGGTTAGAAGGTAAAGTATGTTTGGGTACTGGGTGTGGCTGCATTAGAATTAGAGCCATTGGGAGAGAGTTGGCTGGCTAGATACTGGATAGTCTCTGTGAAGAAGCTGTTGAAGTTATTAACAATGTCTATTGGGGATTTTTGTTGGGAAACTGAGGGGGGTGGAGTGGCGGTTTGGCCTGGGTGGAGTAGTATGTTTATTCCTGCCCAGAACTTTTGAGGTTTGCTTTGGTGTTTTTGCAGTAGATGGTAGTAGTGGTTCTTTTTGTCTAAGGTTATGGATTTTTTAGTGTCATTCCTTAGCTGTCGGAATCTTAGTTGATCAAGTGAGGCTTTTGTTTTTCGGTAGATGGCCCATGCTTTGTTTCTGAGTGAAATTTTGGTTTTGGTATCTTTAGAAAGTCATGGTGCAATATTAACTTTGGTTCTAATAGAGTGGCTGGGAGCATGGCAGTTAAGAATAGCAAGGAATTTGGTGTTAAAGTATGATACTGCTTCATCTAGGGGAGACTTTTTAGTACTGACTAGTTGCATGCCTTAAGTTCATTTTGAAACTTGGTGAGAATAAAATTATTGTTGTTTCTTAATGTGCTATAGGTGGGTTGGTAGGAGCAGTCTACTTTGAGCTTGATTACATAGGTGAGACAGTGGTCACTGAGGTCATCAGACAAAGTGTCTGATTTATAGGATTGAAGATGGGTATTGACGAGTATCCAGTCTAGGGTACTTTCCTTGTTATTGGGTTTTCCTGTCCTGGTGGGAGAGGTTATGATTTGAGTAAATCCATAGAGGTTAATGTGGGTTGTGGGGGTTTCACAAGAGCATGTGTTCCAGTCAATGTTGAAATCCCCAAGAACAACTGTTTCTTGGGGGTAGTTATATACACACATATATATATATATATATATATATATATATATATATATATATATATATATATATATATATATACATATATATATATACATGGGTCTACTGCTTTACATCAAAAAATACACTTCTTCGAAATAGAGCAGTAGACCCTACACTTCAGCGAAAGTCCACTTAAATGAAAGTGCACTTTCGCTGAAGTCTAGTTCCCCAGGCTACTCAAAAAAAAAAAACACTAAAACATGTTTTTGCAGGAGGGATGTGCCCCCCACACCCCCCTAATTAAATATACCAACTCTGATATTGCACTACAGTGGGGAAAAGGGAATATTCCCATTCCGCACTGTAGTGTGACTGTCGAAGTCAATGTTCGAAGTTTCACTACTTCGAACAAGTGGACTCGGTTAGGTGGGGTTCGAAGTAGTGAAACTTCGAACATATTGACGCATCTCATATACACACATATACACATACACACACACACGTGTGTGTGTGTGTGTGTGTGTGTGTGTGTGTGTGTGTGTGTGTGTGTGTGTGTGTGTGTGTGCGTGTGTGTGTGTGTGTGTGTGTGTGTGTGTGTGTGTGTGTGTGTGTGTGTGTGTGTGCGTGTGTGTGTGTGTGTGTGTGTGTGTGTGTGTGTGTGTTCTAGTATATCTATATCTATTTTTTCCATGAAGGTGTTGTAGAGTTCTTACACTCAGTACCTATTACTAATAGCATGCTCCTGTTTATTAAGCAGTCTAGCAGTTAGGATTCCTGGTTTTCACCCAGGCAGCCTAGGTTCAATCCCCAATATGGGAATGTGGCAGTCTTTTTCTGGTGAGTGTGTCTGGAATAATGGTTAAGATTCTCACCTCATAGTTACAATGTACAGGGTTTTATGCTGCATCAGAAGAGCCAGGAAGATATCCAATGATTCTTCACATCCTGCAAATGGTATGTTCTCCTGCCTCTCCTCAGGTAGGAGATACAGAAGTATGCACTGTAGGACTTCTAGGCTTAACAACAGTGTCTTTCCTCTCACCATCAGACTACTGAACTCTTATGGAAAATGAACTAGGAGACTGTCAATGCATTCTTCCCCTCCTACCACATAGTTATGCTATTTATCTGACTGTACAGATCCTTGCATATCCAGGCTTTGTTGCACTATAAGTATTAAGCTTTTTCATGTGCAATAACTAACTGATGTGTATATTTAACATTGATTCACACCTTACATTACCATAGGACTCTGTGAAGTGCAATATAAACCACACTGTGCAATATTCATGCTGACCATTCTGTGTGCTGCTTAGTTCTTACGTTATAGTAATGTCATGTTGTTACTCAGTTCTATTTATATGTAAAGTGTGTCTGGTCATTATGTTATTATTTTATTCCATTTTTACTTTTATTTTTATTTTATGTTATTTTATTATTATTCTTCACTGTATGTATGTTTTTGCACTGGGAATGAAGCATTACAATTTCATTCAGCTATACTGTGGTATAGTTCTGAATGACAATAAAGTTTTCTTTGACTTTGACTTGACTTTGACTTTTACTTTGACTTTCAGTTATAGGCTAGGCTTAAAACTGCCTTACAAGGCAATTAACCTAGTATTCACATATGAACATATTGTGCATAGTTTAATGGCTGTAAAACTCTCTCATACAACCAGAAAGTACAGTTGTGTAAAATATTACCCTAACAGTTGATGTCCTTGCCTTCATTGCTGCAGTATTCATAACATATGGGATTCCCTGCCATGAAGCTCATCGCCCAGCCAGTCTACCAAAGCCTACCATTGCTTTAAGGTACTCTGAATATCATCTAAACTCTCCTTACATAGTGCAGGGCATGAAGATGACGTTCAGGCATACCGTCCTCAGAACAGATTATCCAAGTAGGAATAGGAGTCCCAGGAAAACCGAATAGAACCTGCACATCCAGGAAGAAAAAAAGACTAGGGGGATGAAGGGAGGGAGTGAGTACTGCAGCGGTGAAGGCAAGGACATTTACCACTATGGTAAGATTTTACACAATTGTAATACGTCTTTACATTCACTGCTTCAGTATTCATAACTTATGGGAGAGTGCCAAAGCTCAAGAAGAAACTTGGGAGGAGGAAGCAGCAGTGCAGCCCTCTAAGAAGCCATAAAGAATGGCATTAGCAAAACCAGCTCTAGCTCTGGAGATAGCATCCAACTTGTAATGTTTGGTAAAGGTATGCACAGAAGTCCAGGTAGCTGCTTCAAGAACTGAATTAGTGTCTGTGCCCTTGAAAAAAGCACCAGAGGAAGCCACAGCTCTAGAAGAATGAGCCTTTGCAGAAGAAGGGAGGCTCTCACCATGAAAAGTGTAACAAAAGAAATAGTCTTTGAAATCCAAGTAGAAATAGTTTGCTTGGAAACAGCCAATCCTAAAGACCTAAGATGAAAGGAAACAAACAACTGATCAGATTTTCTGATAGCTTTAGTCTTATCCAAATAAAATCTGAGCTGTCTATGCATGTCTAAAGTATGCAGCACCCTCTCACTGTCAGATTGCAGAAAGGGAAAAAAATAGGCGAATTAATAGACTGATAAGTGACAACTCATTAACCACCTTGGGCATAAAAGTAGGATTAGTATGCAAGGACACTTTGTCCTCATGGAATATCAAAAAAGGCAGACAAGCCATAAGGGCTTGCAGCTTAGACACCCGTCTGGCAGAAGTAGGAGCTAACAAAAGAACTGTCTTCCAAGAACAATGTAAAAAGGATGCTGAAACAGCAGGCTCAAAAGGTGCCTGAGTCAATTTCTCTAGAACAAAATTAAGATCCCAGGGAGGAGGAATAGGCTTCCTGGGGGGTCTAATATTAAGGACACCTTTAATAAGTTGCTTAGCCTCAAATCTAGAAGCCAAAGGAGGAGTTAAAGGCACACAATCATAAAGAGCTGATAGGTGGGCCTTAATAGAAGAACAGGCCAAACCAGCATTGAGCAACTCACACAAATAAGAGAGAATCAAAGGAACATCCGCAGTAAGTGAGTCCAGGTTATGAGAGAGACACCAAAGAGAAAATCTTTTCCATTTAGATAAGTAGAATTTCCTAGTAGTAGGTTTCCATGCCTCCTGCAGGACACGCAGCACGTCCTCAGAAAAAAAGTTGTCTATGAGGAATCAAAACCCTATCACACACAGTGTCAGCTGAAGTGTGGACAGGTGGGGATGGATGAGAGATCCCTTGTGTTGTGTGAGTAGGTCCACCCTGTGAGATAACTTGTGATGCAGAAGTACATGGAACCACTGCTGTCACAGCCAAAATGGAGTCAACAAGATTTTGGAACCATCCTGCTGAATCTTAAATAGCTCTCTCAGAATGAGAGGAAGGGGAGGGAATGCATAAAGAAACTTCCCCTTCTAAGAAAATGAGAGGGTGTCCAGCTTCCACACCAGAGGACCTAGGACTCTGGCACAAAACAGAGAAAGTTGTCTGTTCAAAGGGGAGGCAAAGAGATCTACTTGAAGAGTACCTCACTGGTGATCAATGTCCATAAACACATCCCTGTGAAGCATTCATTCATGGGATTGAGTGAATGACCTGTTCAGAATGTCCGCCACAATGTTGTGATCTGAAGGAATATAAACTGCCTGAAGAGTCACTTGATACTTGACAGCCAGATCCCATACCAGAAGTGCCAACCAGCAAAGAAGGCATGATCTTGTCCCCCCGTTTGTTGATATACCTCATAACTGTGGTATTGTCTGTGAATACCTTGAGAGGCCCCAGAGAGAAAAGAGGATGCATGGCCTGAAGATCCAGCATAAGAGCTCTCATCTCTTTGATGTAGATGTACTCCTTCTGCTGACAAGGTGACTACACTCCCTGCGCCTTCAGGGAGCAAAACGTTGCTCCCCATCCCATATCTGGAGCATCTGTAAACAGATTCTGAGAGGGAAGATGAGGATGAAAAGGGAGACCTGGATTCAGAAAGAATGGCTGAATCCACCATAGAAGTTCCTTCTTGAGACAAAGAAGAAGAGCTGTAAAGTCTAGAGGATGTGTGTATTGAAGCCACTCCAACTTCAGGAACCAATGGAACTTCTTCATGTGGAGTTTGGTCAGCGGGAGCATCAGAATGGTGGAAGCCATGAAATCCTGAGCTGTCAGAAACACCCTGGCTGTAATGGAGGCCAGGGGAAGAACAGCTTGAAAGTAAGAAATGAGAATTAAGGCCTTTGGAGGAGGCAGAGATGCCAGCATTTGCACCATGTGAATCCTGCAACCCAGAAATACGTTATCCAGAGAAGAAGTCAGAGAAGACTTTTTGAAGTTTATCATGAACCCCAGGCAAAAAGAAGATTTTGCAAAAGGACCTCTGAAGAGGATGCCTGAATTAGTAGGTCATCCAAGTAAGGAAATATTTGGATCCCTTAAAGCCTGCAAAAATCATTCACAGGAGCGAGGCATTTGTTGAACATTCTTGGGGCAGTAGAAAGGCCAAAGGGCAAAGCACAGAACTGAAAATGCCAGGAAGCAACAGAGAAATGCAAAAACATCCTGAAAAGAGAATAGATTGGAATATGGAGATAAGCATCCTTGAAATCCAGAGACAACAGAAAGGACTGAAGGAGCAAGAGAGGAAATAGCTTCTAAAGGGACAATATCCAAAAGGAAAAGACTTTTAGAATAAAGTGCTTAGATACGAGAGGTCTAGAATCGGCCTCCAAGTACCCTCTTTTCTGGGCACTAGAAACATTCTGGAAAAAAAAACACTTTCCCCTTTGGGATACAGGCACCTTTTAAATAGTACCCTGAGACAAGAGATCTTGAAGAACCTCTGGGGAAAAAGGAAGTTATTCCCGAGGTGGCTGAAAAATGCTAATAAAAGGAGGATGGGAAATCCACACAATGAAGTAACCCTGATGAATGATTGACAGAACCCAAGAATCCTGGGTGATTTGAAGCCAAATAGGAAGAGAAAGAAAAAGGTGAAGAGAAAGAGGAATGTGGCTGGGAACAGGTTGATAGTCAGACAGCACCTGGTTTGTCAGGAAAGGAAGGCTTTTGAATCCCTGCATTCCAAGTGGCCTTAGCAAGAGGAGTCCATTTACCACCCTTTTTACCTGTAGCAGGAGGGTGAGATTGCCTACAAACAAAGGCAGGCTTAGAAGGGTAGTTTCTCTGAAATGTAGGCATTTGTACCAAAAACCCTTCATAGTAGGCTTTCTTCCCTTTCATTGTATCTTGAGAATCAGCATCTTATGCTTCTTGCCAAAGATACTATGGATGGAACTTCCTGCCCCGAGGGTCACCCGTCAGCGAAGAAGAAGAAGAAGGTGAAAAAGGTAAGACCACAATCTTCTGCTGTCTAGCCTCTGCTGACTGTTGTTTCTCCTAAGGTTTTTACAAACCTGCAGACTTGCCTGGAAGTGTTGTTGGATTTCTCTACCATGCCTGAGTGAAGGCCAGTGGATATCAGCTGGGCAACATTTCTGATGAGGCTTTGCAGGCATCTGTTTTGGACATTCAGGGGGAACTGCAGTTGATTGTTTCTGCGGGGTCTAGGGGAGTTCTACAGTTTCTTCTTAGGGAAGAAGTTCCTACTATGGTTGTGGAATGCTGTCTAAGTCAGAGCCTTCTCAGTTTTCTAGGATAGATGTTCCCTTAAAAAAGAGACAGAAAACTAAACATGTTTCTTCTGCTCCTAGGGATCCACAAAGTGAGTGGCAATCCTTTACTCAGAGGCTATTTAATGCTTTACTGTCATTAAGGCCTCCTCAAGTGGTTTCAGGTCCGGCTCCTCCTTGGTCCTCTTCTACATTTAAAAGGCCCAGGGAATTGAATTCTTCTGAGGAAGAGTTGGATTCTGCTGAAGAATCCCTTACTTAATCTACCTAGATTCCTTCTTCTTTAGACTACGGGTCTGAGAAGGAGGAATCCAATAGTCCAGATACTCCTTCTGAGGAAGTTTCCTTTGGAGGCACAATCTCTAGGATGATGGATTTTTTAAGTGGGATTGTGCCCAGGTTTCTGATATCCATAAGAGGTACTATTAGTTACTGTAGATGGAACTTCCTAAACCTGCAGCTCTTCCTCCTGTTTTGGCTTCTTTACTGGATGTGTTCCTCTAAAGTGGCTGATTTCCTGCCCCCTGCTCCCAAGAAGTCTGATATGTTTTATAGCGTGCCTGAGGGTTGTTCCTTTTTGTTCAAATGTCCTGCTGCTGACCCCTCTGTGGTGTCTGCAGACTCTGATAAGCTGTCTCAATTGCTTCCTTCATCCAAGTTACTGCCTTCTGGCAAAGACAGCAAAATCGTGGACAGGCAGGGTAAGAAGGTTAATACTTTGGCTACCAGAGCTTTTAATGCTATTAATTATCAGACCCATATATCTAGGTATGTGTTGGCTCTTCTTTTCCAGGCTTGTCAGCTTTTTTCTGATCTTTCAGACTCTGAGAGTAAATCTTCTGCTCTTTCCTTGTTAGGGACTTCCTCTTAAGTGGTTTGTCATTCTATCAAATGTAGTTATGATGCAGCAGATGCTTCTTCTAGGGCTGCTGTTTTTAGTTGAATACTGAGGAGGTATTCTTGGCTCAGGCTTCAACCTTTACCTGATGATTTTAAGGCTAAGTTGATGGATGCTCCTCTGGAAAATATCTTTTTGTTTGGGGAAGCGGCTGCTGGTTTGTTTAAGTCTCTTCAAGACAAGGAGAAGGCCTTACTTCCTAAAACACTAAGACCTTCTGCATAGTACATTAAAGAAAAGGTCCTCAGCCATCACACAAACACTCTGTTAAAACACAGCTTCTCATAGTAACACTATATCCAATACCACTGCTGCTAAGCCCTTAAGGCAAACCAGTGCATAGCCAAATTTCCTAGTCATTGATGATTCTATAGTGAGGCACACCAATGCCCCTCCTCAGCAGACTGAGTAAGGAGAGGGTCATGATTAGCTGTTTTTTGGGGAGCTAGGATCCATCAAGTCATACAGGCATTCAAGTTATTGAACCACAGGTATATGTATGACTCTGTCATAGTACTTTTGGGTGTTAATGACCTGAGCCATACCTCCCTTGATTATATGAAGTGAGACATGATCAACCTTACTGATTATGTGTCATAGGCAGATATAAGCCTAACACTGTGTAGCATGTTACCTTTTGTAAGAATGATGCCACACTGCTAACAGAAAATGATTGATTTTAAAATCTGGCTTGGTTTCTGGTGATAATCCAAGGCAGTACAATATTTGACAGCCTGGAAGGACATGGCTGACAGTCCATGCTGCTTTGTCAGGGTTGGTCTGTGCTGTAGCATACCTAGGGTGGGTGAGAAGGGCAACAGCCCTGGGTGTAAAGTGATAGTGGGCTTGATCAGCCAATCCTGATCATTCTTTAATGTAATATTGGCTTTTAAATGCCGTTATTGCTGCATTTGTGGTCAAACCTGAGCACTTTTGTGCTCCATGTGTGGTCTAAACTGTAGCAACTGCTTGCTACACTGTAGCAAATAGTTTGCTAGAGTTTTTAACTAAAGCCTGAGTACTGTAGTGCTCTGTGCAGGCAGAGTATGCACTGAAGCAATAGTTTGCTACATTTCTATATTTTTAACAAGAGGTTTGATACAGTTTAAAACATTTTTTCTTTAACTGAAACATAAGCACTGAAGCATTCCTTGCAGGCAGGTATAAACTGTAGTAAGTGTTTGCTACATTTGTGACACACAGTCTGCTATAGTTTAAAATAAGATTTATTTTTGTTTGTTTTGTTTTAATAAAGTATGTTGAAAGGTGGGATGAGGACATGGCACAGAAATGGGCCGTGAATGGTTGGGGCTGGAGGTACAGGAACATGTCATACATCTGGCCTCCTGGTTAGTGGTGCCAATAAAAAGAATGTCTTTCTTTCTGGGGTTGTGGAAGTGTAGATCTAACTGTATTAAGCCAATCACACATGGCTTATTACAGTGAAGTGTATTTTTTCCTCTTCACTTGAAGAGCGGAAGAGGTGGGGCACTGGTTCATAGCACCTTGGCACAGGGCACTAATTAAACCAGCTATGCTTCTGAGTCTGCACATATCTGCTCTCGACTTTCTGATATTGGCAAACACCTTTCCACCTCTATAGTGCCTTTATTAGGCAATGCCAAATTGATAAACCTTGCAACTTAGTTGAACCGAAGAAGGAATACCTGAGGCTGCTAAAAGTCTTAACAAGAAACTCCACTCCCTCCTCTCCCTTGAGAACATTTGTGCAGTAATGGAGACATTTATTTATTTGATGTTTGGTTGCTGGGAAAGTCTGACTTGGAACAAAGCTAATTTTTAGCAGAGGCCCAGGGAGAAACACTCCAGACACATGTCTTTGTAAGGTGGGAGGAAACCAGAGTACTTGGAGAAAACCCACACAAACACAGGGAGGACATGCAGACTCTTCACAGAATGCACTCCAGCTGAAAATCAACATGGAGAATCACTAGCTGTGAGGCAACAATGCTACCACTGCACCACTAGAAATAGTGTCAATGGTTTAAAGTCATGGACAGTAACCCAACAATGCAAGGTTATAATGCCTTTCACACCTTTAGACCAGCTACTGCAAAGAAGGGACCTAAAGGTGGAGGAGTCTCAGTCTTTATTAAATACAACCTCACATCCAGACTAGTTAAAGTGTATGACCAATTGGAACTCATACATGTGCAACTCACCATACACCAGTTCTTGTACCCTATCCATGCAAAGTATAGGTCCCCTCCTTGTCCCTGGAAACCCATACTACCTATTGGGTTTATGTCCAGGCATTGAATGGAACTTCCATCAAACGGCTGAAGCTTGAACCCCATGTGCCCCACTGCAGTATTTCAAACCACCTAGATGAGTAGTGGTGGACAACTAGTTACTTTTCCCGTTGATGAAATGAGCGTTCGCTGAATGAACGTTCGATGGATAGGGTTTGATGGTCAGCTGTTCAATGGAAGTTCCATTTTGGATGAACATAGACTCCTACCTATTTCATTTTACTAAAGCCCCTCACCATTCAACACAATATGATATGCATGGTGGATCACAACTATCCCTCTACAAATTGTGAATTCTACACCACTCCTAATGCACACACCCAGCAATTCCTAAACTTTCTTAATTCCAACATCCTGGAACAGTTGGCCCATTCTCCTACAATGTGTACAAACATCCTTGAACTTGTATTCATGAACTTGGTGGAAGGATGATGTCCCTCACCCAGTGTAATGTCTTCACTCTTCAGAGCTGACCATAAGGCAACATTGCTTGACATAAAAATTAAATCCGAGGTTCCAGCAAAACCAAAAATGTTCGGAAACTATTCCAAGAATAACTTCTCTTTTCTAAGAGAAACCTTGGCTAAAACTCCAAGCACCTACAAACTCAATAAACACCATAGCATATATTGGGTTATTTACTACATTTCTGTACAGACATACTGACAGCTGCATACAGGGAGCTGTGCCTCTCGGATTAAAAATAATACAAACGCAAAAGAAAAGACATCCTGGTAGAATCACAATATCAATTTGTTATACAGCAAAAGAAAAAATATCTTGGCCAAGCAAGGGAGGATAAAAGCCTTACATACTAAAAGCCCCCAGATCAATCTAAGCAGGCAGTTAAGAGGGTTAAATAATACTTCAAAGGCTAAATATGAAGAAAAAAATAGCTTCTCAGGCAAAGGACAACCACAAAGCTTTTTGTAATTTCAGGGGAAATATGAACAATGCACAGAACTTATTGTAAATGGCATAACCACACTGAACCAGGTACCATTGCTGACCTTTTTGCTGATAGGTTCAGCTCAATTTTCTCCACACACACTCACACAATAGTCCAAAGGAAATATTTTATACTACAATCTAGGAAACAAGTCATCAATGCACTTTTCAAGGCCAAAGATACTGTTTCAATGGGCCTTGATAACATCCTGGGATGCTTAATAAATAGCAAGAAATTTGATCTCTCTGGTCCACTTGAATCACTTTTCAACTGGAGCCTACAGTCAGGTTTTGTGTCCAAGGAATGGAAGTTGGCTACAGTCATTTCCCTGCACAAAGGAGATCTGGCAACTGATCTGGGTAACTACAGGCCCATAATTTGGCCAGATTCATACTTAAGGCTATGCAAAGAATCATCATGGACATAATAAATGAGGACAAAGGTAACTGGCAAACACTGGACCCATCACAGTTCAGCTTTGTTAAAGGAAGATCATGCCTATTAAATCTAGTGGACTTTTTAAGAGGGTCAGCAAAGCACTGGATGAAGGCAAAACTGTGTACACGGCTTACCTCAACCTAATGAAGGCTTTTAATACATATGTGTGTGTGTGTGTGTGTGTGTGTGTGTGTGTGTGTGTGTGTGTGTGTGTGTGTGTGTGTGTGTGTGTACCACAATACTTTAGTTTTTAACTATTTTTGTTACCTTTAAATATAGTCACAGCATGATGCTCGAGTTAAAGAAAGGAATATTATTGGACTTATTGTTCCCTCCCTAGTTGTCAGTAGCATTTCCAACATAATAAACCCTAAAAAATGAATAAGCAAGAGGGACATGGAATTTATTCTTGAAAACTGACAAAGGAACTAAAGTACTGGGAGCAAATAACTAGAGAGGGAAGTGTAATATAGTAGGACGAGGCCAAGCAGAAGTTTGGATTGCATGTTAGAAGACTGCCTTCCCTATCAGATATAGATATCAAAGTGTAGGAAAATAAATGAAGGAAGATGCATTGCTCAGTGTAGGGGAACATAGCTTTGAGAAAGGCAGCAGTCCAATAGAAAATTAAAATACCAGCATATCTGTAATGATATAGTTATCCTGCATATTCAAAAGGAAACCCTTCTGAAATTAAAAAAGGAAAAATGGAACCCGTGATGCTGTTTCCATCTATTTTCCATTCCTAATGTCATTGAAAGGTTTTCTCTTCCTGCACTACATTACTGTTTTCCTGTAGGTTTACCAGGCAAGCAGTTAAGAAGTCACAACTCAAAACTTTCATTTTCTATATCCCCTCCCCAGACTTCTTTAATATTCTGTCAAAAGACATACTGTTTGTACTACATGGTGACTTTATTAAGCAGCATTGCTCATTTTTCTTTCAAAAGTTTGTGGCCATTGCAGTTTCATTGAAAGCACTGGTGTCACCCTACAACCATTATACATGCATATATGTTAAGTACCTTCCACTTCGGTTTGTAACTATTTGCCCACCAGCTTGCCACAGAAGTAGCTGTAGTGCAATTTTTCCAGAAAGTATCATCCCACTACACACACATGCACACCCTCAGTGACTATCCTTCTGTAGCAGTCCAGGCTTCAGGATGGCATAATGGTTAAATTGTTTACCTCACAGGCATAAGGTACATGGTTTGGTTCTCACCTTTGAATTAAGAAACTTAGCTAACCATAAAATTGCACACAGGGGCTGATAGCCTAATAGTTACTTATTGGGATTCCACCTGTATCCCTGTTGGACAGGAAAAAGAGGTGCTGACTTTGTGGGAACATGGGTGAAATTCTTGGCTCAGCTTTTAAGGGCCTCTGGACCAATAGCCTAGTATCATCCTATGAACCTATGAACCTAAAATTATGTAGGTAATGTAACCTGAAGTGTCTTTTCCTTCAGTATTCTGATGGGACATTAAGTACAGCCAGTCAATGAAGCAGCTACAGCTGCAGGAATCACTGTCTCTTAAGCATATTTTAAAGTATTCAGCTACATATGCTAGCCATACCCAGGACTATTTCTATTTGTTGATGGCATACATATCATTATAACATTATAACACTATAGCAAGTTATAAATCTTTAATATAATGTTTCATCAATGTAAAATGATAGGTCAAAAAACACATTAGCAAAGATGAAGCTTAATGGAGACAACAGATCTTTGTGGAATAAAATAGTTTGACTTTGTGTACTAAATGCTTTTCATATTCTTACTACGTTTGTCCTCTAAGATCACAGAGAGATGAAGACCTGATCCATAACCAATACTTTAGGTTGAATAGAAGCTCAAGGTTTTATTTATCCTTTATTGACCAGGTTAGTCTCACTAGGCCAATAACCTCTTTTCAGGAACAATCCAAGGTGGTGTTTATACTACTAGGGGAAATTTAGCTATGGGATTGTAGAACTTCCTTTACTCTTTTCAGTAAGTGCTCTAGGATTTTCTACATCCACCTGAGGTACCACCAGCTCAGGCAGATAATGTCTCATCAGAAGGATGACCCCCCCCCCCCCAATTCAGCATCAGCAATCCATTGCCCTGGTATGGGAATGTAACCCACAGCTTTCTGCACCAAAGGCAAGTGTGCTACTTGTTACTCTACTGATGCTGACAGTTAACCTAGATCAGCGTATGCCATTCTCTAAGAAACCCACTAAATGTGCCCTGAAAACATGATTATTTAATTTGCCTATTTCAGTAGGTCTGAACCTCTACCAAAGTTTTGCAGTAAGGTATCTATTGCATAAAAATTAGTTCAGGTAATTCATCAAGCTAGCATAAGAAAAAGAGATGAACATCCGCTAATTAGGGGTAAAAGTGGCAGCTTCCTCTCATGATTAATATACTGGCAAAATGCTGGGAAACACAGCAGCACTTATAACAAAATACTCTCAGTCACTCATTAGTAACATACAAGCAATAATAGCTAGTCTACACCTCGTATATCCTGTAGTTGTGGTTCTTGGCAAACTTAGTTCAGTACAAATTCCAAAATGGTGAATTAAGGTCCACTGGAGTGTAAATTAAAAAAGGAACCTCTGAGTGGTGTAGTTTGTGCAATATGGATTATTTTTATGCAATCATTAATGTGATTCAAGACAGAGGTCTTAACTTAGTAACAAACCTTGGGCAATATGCAGGCTTGAATTTCGTCTCCCATTTATATTTGTGTTTTTTTTTCAGATATTAGAAACATAATAGATACATACTTTGCACAAGCCTTGAAGGATTCTACGCTAATTGAACCACAAATGATCAGATATTCAAAAGACCCCATTTTTTAGTCTGTCATAAAATGGAACACTCACAACAGTACACATTTCTCAGCCACAGTCATAAAAAGGATGCATTTGAATTGTGGCACAAATGTTATCTGCAGTCAGAAACTAAATGGTGAAATTATCTTTCTTTCTTATTTCAGCTGCATATGTTTATGTGTTATTATTAGAGCCTAGATTTGATACATTACTGTGGGCAGTACTTCTTACCTTTGGTGAGTCAGACATGCTTTCCTGAATGTCATTGTGATTATTGGAATGTAGAAAAATCTTTTTAATCTTTCATCATTGTTTAAAGAGGGTGAAATATATAATGATGTCCAGTAATATCTGCAATGGCGCAGTTTGTAGTTTGCTTATTTTATTTTAGTTTAGTTTAGTTTTACGGGGGCGGCTGCTACTTTTTAAAGCTGTTATAAATACAAGATGAAATATACTTTGGTGGACAGTATTTGCTGCATTTTATCAGTCAGACTTGTTGTTTCTTCCTATTGCAGTTCTGATTATTGGGTAGTTGGGGACTGCAGTAGCTTCTATGTGCTATTGATAGAACCAAGATGAAATTTTAATGGGATCTATTTCATGTAATAAGTCAGAAAAACATGTCTATTGTAATGAGTTAAACTTTGTTTACTGGGGGGGGGGGGGGGTAATTCCAACAATGTATGCAATGTTTAAGTGTCATTGTAAAGGAAATTAAATACATTAATAGGGGTAGTACAACTGTATTTATTATAGAGGTTTCACCCATGTTGTGCACTTGAAAGCAAGCTGAATTATGTTACAATGAGGAACGTTTCCTGTTTTTCATTAGCTGAACAGTGACATATTTCCTCTGAACCAAGAGCCATTTCAAAAAAACTACTGAATGATTACTAAAACAGCAACTGGATGTGTTCATGCTCTAGTCCTGGCTGTCTTTTTACTCTTTATATTTCTTCTTTACTTTGCCCACTATCTCAACTTCCTTTTTACTTTTTCTCTCTCTGTATACCCAGAGTTTTCATTACTGATTAACCTTCCCTCCTCACTCCCTTCTATTTCCATCTGATTCTACATCTTTCTTCCCTTCCCTGTTCACTATCACCTCTATCCCTCTAACTCTTCACACTTCTTCTATTTGTCCTACTTCTCTGTCTACTTTTTATCCCCTCTAGTGTGCCTCCCTTTCCTATTTATCCTACTTCTGTGTGCATGTTTTATCCCCTCTAGCATGTCCCCCTTTCCTGTTTAATGTACTTTTCTGTCTACATTTTATCCCCTCTAGCGTGTCCCCCTTTCCTGTTTAATGTACTTCTCTGTCTACATTTTATCCCCTCTAGCTTGTCCCCCTTTCCTATTTAATGTACTTCTCTGTCTACATTTTATTCCCTCTAGCGTGTCTCCCTTTCCTATTTAATGTACTTCTCTCTCTATGTGTTATCCCCTCTAGCTTGTCCCCCTTTCCTGTTTACCCTACTTCTCTGTCTATGTGTTATCCCCTCTAGCATGTCCCCCTTTCCTCAGAACCCTCAATGTCACATACAATAGGCTTAATTTATTCTTCTGTTTCATACATACAGTTGACTTATCATTTACATGCAGAACTAAACTATACAGCTTATATTTCTTTCCTCTGGCTCTATATTTTATACCTTCAGCTTCTGACTACTACTATATGTCACTAAAACAAATCTCTGTATAAAAAAGTACTTTATTTTTGCTCTATAATTTATGTTTCCTGTAAATACTCATTTATTAGTGTCTTTCTTGCATTAGGGTTCTTTGTAAAACCTTTTATTGTTTTTTGTCTTTGTAAAAAGACTGTATATTCCCTAAATATTGTTCTCTGTATATGTTCTTTGTAACAATTAATGTAGTTTTTCCTGGAACTTTTGTCCCCGGGTCTCTGCTGAAAATGGGCTATCACCCAGTTGGACTATCACAGTAAACAAACATAAATACAAGTAAATAAATCATGGCTACAGTGGAAGGGCACTGCTACCTTCACGTTCTATTTTTGGTAAAAATGAAATATATAACTATAGAAAACACATCTTGCATTTGGTTTGTAAAACGTGCTGTCCTCATTGCAGTTGTGGAAACTCTGGGATGAGGAGTCTCGTTATTTTGGCTGTCTCTGGCTGATGCAAGATATCTACTTATTTGCAGCATTGTGTGAATAATTACATATTTAACAATGTAACATATTGTGGTTTCCACCACATGTTAAGGACATGCTGTTGTTCAAATGGCAACCTTCCAAATTGCATACCAGTGTGCATGAAATCTGTGATTGAGCATGTTAATTCATCTTGTGATTGCCTGATTGCTTAATGACAAAATCCAGTGGGAGGTTGGCATAATGGTTAAGGTGTTTACTTTGCAAACATAAGGTTCAGGGTTTGATTCTCACATGGGGTAACTGGCTAGGCTTACGATGGCTCACAAGGGCAGTTAGCCTAATACTAATCTATGAATCTATGAATCTAAACTTTACTAGAACATTCTAAATGGTGCCATAGGTTATAGCTGCATCTCAACTCTGAATGAGATTGAGAGGGTAATCAGAGAATGAATGAATGGATGAATGAATGAATGAATGAATGAATGAATGAATGAATGAATGAATCATGCTCAAAAGGTAATGCCTCTCCAATTCAGACACATCTGAATCCACTTATAGGGTCATAGGTTCATAGGAGGTTACTAGGCTAATGACCCTAGGGCCTTTACAAGCCTAACCATGTAATACCTGTGCTCCTTAATTAACCATTGTTAGATGGTTTGATTGTTTGCAGAGTGAATCTATGATCAGCATCAGCTGTCCCTGTCCATGAGGGACATAGGTGCTACCCCAGGGGTGAATTTATGGTCTTCCATCCAGTTGTCCATGTTTCTCTTAAATAGGGTTATTTAGGAGCTCTGCTTAACATGGATTGGGAGTTTATTCCAGAGTAGTGCCAGTCTCTGGGAGACATATCTGTCTCTGCAGCAAGTTTTGTTTAAGTCATAGACTAGGTTGAGATGTCTGGAGTGAATGACTCTTGTCCAATTTGATTTGCAGACATTCAGCATTTCCATTAGGTCACACTCAGAAACTGCTCTGTATGCCAGGCACAGGTCACCTCTCAGAAGCTTGAAGGACACAGATTATAGCAACAGGGCTTTCAGTCTTTCCATGTAGGTCATATTTTGGAGTCCTTGAAGTCTCTTCACTGGGAACCTCTGTGGTCGCTTCAGCTGCTGCAGGTGTCTGGTGAGGTACATGCAAAAGGGAGTGTTGTACTCTATTAGTGATCTGATGAGGACAGAGTACAGAAGAGTTATCCTTGGTCTTAGATGTGATGCCCTTACTTATGAGGTGTGCAACGCAAAAGGCTTTCCTTACTACTGTTGGCGCATGGTGAATGAAGTTTAGACTGCTATCAACTTGTGATCACCCCAAGTCATGCACCACTGGGTTTGAGCTTAGTGTGGTGCTGCCTATACTGTAATTTGCAGGGGCTACTTCTTTGCCAAAGGGGACAATGATACACTTTTTTTGCATTTAGTTTTAGATCATGGCTTTGGCACCAATCATTTGTCTGTGTTAACCCCTCCTGTAATATGTTAATATTTTTAGGGGACTCAGTGATTGCTCCCAGTTTGCAGTTATCTGTGAACCTAGTAAGCCACAAGCCATCTACTTTTGCCTGAACTTCCAAGAAGTAGATTCCACACAGTAGAGGGCCCAGCACAGAGCCTTGAGGTACCCCACTGATTACTGTTCTACTGGAGGACGTGGAATCCCCAACTTTGACAGTATGGGTTCTGTCAGTGAGCCAGTTGGCTACCCATATAGTGACATATGGGTTAATCCCCAGCTGGAAGAGTTTCTCGATGATACCTGAGGTGGGGGATTGTGTTTAAAGCCTTAGCTAAGGTAAGATAGGTGGTATGTACTACTTTGCCTCCATTCAGGGTTTTGGTGACATTCTCGAAGAGGTCTACCAAGTTTAGTAAGCATGATCTATGCTTAGTGAAGCCAAACTGGGTCAGGTCGAGAGTTTGAAGGTTGCCTATGTCCTTGTTGATAAGATCCATGATGATTCTTTCAATGGCCTTGTAGATAAGGCTGGTTAGGCTTATGGGTCTATAATTCTCAGGGTCGACTGATGGACCCCTTTTGTGCAAGGGGATTACAGTTGCTATTTTCCACTTTGCTGGAATAAATCCAGTGCTCAGGCTATGGTTAAAAAGAGTGCCAAGGGGATCCACTAGGTCATGTTTTAGGTTGTTTAGTAAGCAGCCTGGGATGTTATCTGTTCCCATAGAAGCTGTGTTTCTGGCCTTGGAGAGGGGCTGAGATGGCTGCTCATTGCAGATACTCAGGACAGGACAAGTATCAGGTATGCTTTGGGGTATGGTTGGGGGAACAGGGGTCCTGTTATCTATGTCAAATCTGTCAGATAACAGGATGGCAGTTTCCTCAGTGTCAGTGTGAATGGTACTGTCCACTATGAGTTTGGCACATAGCTGGGTATTCCCTTTTAGATTTTGTACGTAGCTAAAGAATGCCTTATGATTGTATTTAGGTAGGGAAGCTAATTAAACCTCATAACTAGCTTTAGAGGACTTTATTTGATATCTGATTTGCTTGTTCAAGCTGTGGAGGGTTTTTTCTCTGCTAAATAAGTTTTCTCTTGTTCTTAGACATCAGTTTCTTCCTTTAGTTATATAGCCTGCTTATACTCAAGGTCCACCAGAGTGGCTTGTTTTTACAAGAGGACTTGGTTTTGATTCTGTCAGGCACAGCAGTCAATACAGTTATTTAAGTAGTTATACAGGGTGTTTGTGTATTCCTGTGCATAGCAGTCATTGTTGGCTGTGTTAGCAGGGGGACTGAAATTTTTCAAACTGTTGCTAAGTAGGCAAAAGTTTGTTTTGGAGAAGTTTCTCATTTTTATTGTTCCTGTGGAGCTGTCAGGTCTGACTGTTACTTCGAATGAGACAGATTTGTGGTCTCACCTTACTAAGGAGGGAAGAACACAGAGGGTAGTGTAGAGACCCCCCCCCCCAATACTGGTGAGTACTAAGGCTAGAACATCTGAGACCCTTGTGGAGGTGCAGACTTTTCCAGAGCATTTGTATTAACAAAGTCCATGAACCTCAGGGCCATGAAGCTTGTGCTCATGTATGTCACTCACTCGATAGAAGGATAGTTGAAATCTCTCAAGGTATTTGGCTGTATAGTGAGTGACTCAAGCAAGTCCCAGTAGGTGGTGTACTTTTCATGGTTCATGGTGGGGGACCTGTATCTAGCAATGATGTGGTAGGGTGTTTTATCTATAGTTATCTGGACCTGGAGTAGCGCAAAAAGTCATACTGTCAAGGTATATTTGGATTTAATGAAGATGGAGACATCTCCACCTTTGGTTCTTTTACTCTCGTTTTGAGGTCTGAACATGTGGAAGACATTGTAGCCTTGCATGACTGGGGTGTTCTCTGTGGCATTGAACCAAGTCTTGGTGACTGCACAGATGTCATTATC
The DNA here is from genome assembly GCF_019279795.1 of Protopterus annectens. NCBI lineage: Eukaryota > Metazoa > Chordata > Ceratodontiformes > Protopteridae > Protopterus > Protopterus annectens. The sequence goes on from NC_056735.1 coordinate 130,342,464, forward strand.
TTCCAAGGTGAGGAGAGCTTCCAGGGGAGTGCAGTTTCCTGATAAGACTCCTAGCATTAAGCAGCATTACCTTGAGTTTGAGTGTAGTGGATATTTTTATGATGGAAGTTTTGTTATTTTTGGTATTGCCTAAAAAAAGCATTATGGGGTAGGCAAGCATCTTTGTCAGTATTTGAAAGCCTAGAGGAGATAGGTGAAGACCATCTCTGGCAAAGCAGTGTGGTCTGCCAACCATGTTCTCCCAGGCTGACAGATACTGGATCCCCCTGGATTGACACCAGAAGCTAAGTCAATTGTTGATGTCAATAATTTTTGTTTATATTGTTGCATCGTCTAGGGACATACCTGCCTGGGAGACATAATCTGAGAGTTCAGTCATGTCTCTCTTCATATAGTCCAGGGAAATACATCTCAAAGTCATTCATCCCAACATTTACTATGACAGACTCATAATGGTAACAACAGACTCATAACGGTAACGACAGACTCATAACGGTAATGACAGACTCATAATGGTAATTGCTGCTGAGTTACTTGAATGCGTGCATGATTTGATGGATCCAGGCACCTAACAGGGAGCTGACCATGCCCTTCTCCTTGTCCAGCATGGTGAGGGGAACTTATGTATTTCTCACTATGGAATCTCCTATGACCAGGACATTTGGTTTTGAGGAGTTTTGCCTTAGGGGCTTATTCGCTAAGACACTGGTATGTGTGTTGTTATGTGTAGCAGATTTTGGTTGTGCTTTAGTATGTGTGAGTTGTTTGCACATGGCATGTATCTTGTCTTTTGGTAGGTTGTTAGTGAATACCTTCTTGTATGTGAGTTTATGTGTCTTGACCTTATCTTGTATGAGAGGAGAGGTGTGTGTGCTGACAACCTGTTTGATGTCTTGTTTATTGCTGCATGAGAGGATTGTTCCAATTTCATAGTATAGTTGCATCTTGCACATACTGTATTTGTCTGTCGTAGCGACAAATGGCTGTCAGTATACATGAAGGAATTACTACATTGCCTCAGGATGCCCATGTCAATGAGGTTCGTTGGAGAAATGTTGGGAAACTGTCCATTGTAGCAGGTTAAACCGTAAACATTGTTAGTGGGTGGGAAAGGTAGACCAGCTTTTGCTTCAGGGTTAGCAAGGGGACTTATTATATTGAGGATTAGGAATTAAAAAGTGTGGCAATGCTGCTCAGTACTCAGCTGAGTTGCTCACAGTGCAGCAGGGAAGCCTGGGAGACTGTTCTCTATAAGGAAAAAGTTGTATCATTTACTTATTCTGTGCAACCAGTCTTTGTTTTAAAGTCACTATCTGATGCAGAAACAAAACATATCAGAAAATACAATCAGGGCCATGATCAATCACTAAGCATGCATATTTGAAAACTAACAGCAACTAAGTAATTTCTTGGAGTATGCTATTTATCAACTTGGATGGAAAAAAAGAATAGGTCTTGTAATCTTGAATAAAGTTGCAAGGAAAGTTGCATAGTAGAAAGGAAACCTCTATGTGTTTCACCCAACTTGTGCTAGAAGATTTGGGAATGGACATACTGATAACCAATGAAGAACAGTTCCACGTAGAACAAGCTGATAAAACATTATCTTATGAAACAGAACAAAAACACAACAAATCAGTGACTAAGCTGTTAGAGTCTCACATGAAAATGGACCAAAACACTACAAACCAGTATTCAAGCTAATAAAACATTTTCCCATGAAAATGAACCAACAAATAACACGCCGACATTTTTAGTTGGCTGCACTCTTTTCTATTTCTGGATCTTTATGTTATGTTTCATGTATCAGTTACTACCTCCAAGAGAAGTTGGGAAAATGTACATGTTTTTAGTAGCAATGCCCGGAAAATATTTACTTCCAACGGTACTTTTCCATTATCGGGGCAACAGTATAAATGTGGTAGCTACCGCTTGTAATTTTTCACACAGCTGTTATCTTCCGTATATCTGTTACTACAGGGGGATTGACAGGAGCTGCATCATTTTTCTGGGTTTTTTTTTCTTTTGTTGTTGTTTGGTAAATTACTTCTTAATTATAAAGTGGTTGGCCAACAGACAAGCTAACAAGGTTGGCTAACAGTGAGGATTCCGAGCGCCAGCTAGCACATTTATGGTGTTGCCCCAATGGAGCTGCATCACTTTTCTGTGTTTCTTTTTTTTTTAATAAGAACTAGTTCCCCCCTCAGCCCTCTACAGTTTAAAATAGCTACAGGAAGCTTTAGATGTTGTAGCTGCTTTTGGAGAATCTCCCACAGAAGTTACCCCTGAAGCAGTTTATTTGAATTGGCAGCTACTGCATGGATACGGTTACCTTGACAACGGTAGCAACAATTCTTCAGTTAATAGTGTGGGATTTTAAGATTTTAGATTTTAAGAAACATATTGTATTGTATCTAAACGATTTTTTTTTTACAAATGGGAGTCGTGGCTCGCTGCTAACAGTTACTATACAGGGTTTGAGAGCAGCTACATCACTTTTCTGTGGGCAATCAATCGTATTTGAAAACATGTAAAATAAAGGAGCCAGGAATGAGAACGATTTCAGACCAAAAAATAATTTATAAAACTTTCAAAATTATTAAGTTGTTGGCCAACAGACATATGGAAGCTAACAAGGTTGGCAACAACCGTACAGAATCTAACAGTGAGGATTCCAAGCAGCAGCTACCGCATTTAGACTGTTGCCCCGATAACGGAAAAGTACCCTTCTAACCAACAGAGATACCTTTTCTTTTTTTTTTTTTTTTCTTTTACTTGGACTTGCTATATCATCTAAGAATACCTTCTGGAATATTTCATGTGATTCTGTAGCATTTCTGTTTTTTTTTTTTTTTTTTTTTTGTCTCCTGGATCTTGTTTCCCTACATTAGGAAATGCTTACACTAGATTTTACAAAACCACACTAGATGCAACAATGTAAGAAGTTTTTGTAGTGGAATAAGAAAACTGAGGGTCAAATATGACTGAAGTTTTAATGAAGTGGTTACGCAGCTTGATAGATTTCAATAATATCTCTTTGGCCAAGTTTGAGGCAATCTACCACTCCTTATAGCCACCACAAATTTCACCTAATTGAAAATTAAACCATTGCCAGTTAAGTGCTTAATTATAATGATAAAAGCAAAACTGAAGGCATCATGGCCACCCTGCTTGTGAAATGGTATGTATATAAATGTATCTATGACTTTGCAAGTGACAAGTCTCAGAAGAAGAAGGTCATATTTCCTGTCATAAAGCTATTGAAGAATAACAAGGAAGTGGATGTGTCATAGTTAATCTACAAGCAATGCACTGTGGGAAACTTAAGCTTTGGTGGCAGATTTAAAAAAGAAGTGATGTATATCTACATTACAAATATATCCCTATTAGATCAGAGGCTTCAGCAATGGAGGTGCCTGATGTCTTAGAACTATACTGTATCAATTGCTTGCAATCAGAATTCTCATAAGAAGGAAAAAGGCATAATGTTTATGTAAAGTTAGCATTTAATTTGCTCTTTTGAGTCATCCTCTTATGTTATGTGTGGAGACTCTTTGGACTCAACTGGACTTTAACAAGTTTTGTGCTGGGAACTCCACAATGTCCTACAATAGGTAAGGCTACTTGCATAACTTAGAGCCATTTAATGCACATTGAGCAGCAAGGCAGTCAGGTTTACTAATATCAGAGTTCTCTTTTTAAGCAATGAAATACTTCAGCTAACTTTGTCTGTGTAGGGTGCTGGAGTCTATTATTTCTTTTTAACATGCATACAGCAGAATGCTAGCTTGGACAATAACCCGTGGTATGGGTTAATTAAGCCCTTTTAAGAAATATTTTAGCATTTCTGATATTTTGGAATTCCACTATATATATAGATTTCCATTATGCAAATATTGTTGCATTTCTGAATGTTTTAATTTTACTTTGGTAGTACAGTGGGGGGCAGGGGTTGATATTCCTATGTTTTCGTTCATTGTTGGGTAGGCTCTAACCTTCTTTCTGCTGCTCATTATATTATAACATGCACAGTAACATACAGGTGATTTGTAGGAAGGTTACTAACCATGGTCAGGCTTTCAGGTTTATGACAAATACACACACAGGTGTTTTTTTTGTTTTCAAACTCTTGTACTCCAGTTTGCACAAATTGTAATACTGAGTTTCTGTTTCTACTATTACTGAAAGCAGTGATAGTGATACTGAGGAAGGCCATGCAGCTGAAGGAATTACTTGCTATTTTTAGTTCTACATATCAGTGTAGATATCACCGATATCGTATTGTCATAATCTCCTATTTGTAGAAGATTGTGCACAACCTAGTGATGGCAAATCGGATGACTGAAACATAAAGAAAAATGTATTCAAAAAGAGTCTGGGTGATATGACAAAAAGCATATCTAGATCTTTCTATCTATCTATATCTATTTATCTATCTATCTATATATATATATATATATATATATATATATATATATATATATATATATATATTTTTTTTTTTTTTTTTTTTTTTTTTTCATTTTTAATACCATTGGTCATTTATAGAGCTACAGCACTTTGTTTCTTTCAAAAAGTGCATTATAAAAGCAGCATCACCAGGAAGAAGTTTGATAAATTTTAGGAAAGAGCTTTTTTATTTTAGATATTTTTTTAAATTTGCACCATTTATGAATTATTACATATTGTATGAAGTCTACTTTTAAACTGACTTTTTAAAAAAACTTCTCATGAAGCAAGTGGATTCCTGGATTCAAAAAATTCAGGAAGCAAAGAGGGGTTACCTGGTCCCCCTGCTTCTCAGGAGTGATTTAGGTAAGCAAACTATTTCTTCAGTAGTAGATGAATCAATACTATGGATAATATATTTAGTTAAAAATAGAAACAGGAATGGCATGGCCTGTTTTCTTTACCTGTATAGCATTTCATACCAAAAGGAAGGACTAGAACTGGCAGTGGCTGTGGACCAGTAAGTGCCAGTACTGGAATATTTGACCATTGTAATGGCATGGGATATGAACTGCAGTGCTTCCAAATTAAAAAAATAAAACAAGGAAGTGAGTCACTAAATGTATTAGATAGATATATATTGATAGATAGACCAGTATATTGAAACCATTTTTTGCTGATTGCAAGGGTGAGCTCATTCCATAATCTTGGACAGTAGTTTATGTACTGTGAATTTTTCCTATTATTATTACTTTTTTGCATTGATACTACCAGTCTAGTGTTGTCTCACCCACTGGCATTTTGCAGACATACAGTTTCAACTAAAACCAGACTGCACATTTTGCCTTATAGTGCAGGCAAAGGTAACATCTAAGTAACATATAATGAACAAAATGCTATGACACTTCCCAAAGCCTTTTTGAATAGCCCACATTTTCCAATTACTTGATTTTTCCAGTAAGGAATCATTGAAATATTGTTTGTATGAAGGCTGCAAAATGCAGGATTGTATTCATAAATGGGTCAGGCTACTGAAACTTAAAGACGATAAATGACTGTATCGAGATGACAGTATTTACAGAATTAGATGAGCTACAAAGTGTGGTGTCTTGACATTAGAAAACTCACAGCGGTCTTAAAGGAACTCTGCATCCTTTATTGAAGCAATCATGTCATCCCATATACAATTATTGGTATATATTATTCTTTGTAACCCATGTTCCAATTGTATATATGAAATGAATAGTGCAGCAATATCTGTCATCAATACAGTATCTGTGGGGTACAATTAGTTACCCACTCATGACAGACAAGTAACATGCAATGGTGATATCCTTTGTCCATTTGCTTAACAAGCAGTTTAACAAATGGTTTATAGCCTTAATCATCTGTGCTGACTACCAGACTGTGTAATATTGTTGAAAGTCTTTGCAATGACAAGATAAGCAGCATACAGTCCTTTATCAGGTGTTTCTGTTACCTCTTCAAAGAATTACACAAGATTCAAAGGGCAACAGCTCCTTTTTACAGACCTATACAGTTCCATATATACAGAAATAGCTTCATTATATCATATAACTCCAACAGTTTACAAAGGACACGACTTATGATTCCGAAATCAATTGTGTTTCAGACATCTAACTTCATTGCTCTTGTATCTCTAGCTATGAAATGCTTATGTGTCTTTGACTTGTGTACAATAGTATAGCTTCTAAAGTATATGACAAATGTATTTAGTATTTGTGACAATATTACTTGCAAAGTAATGCTTAAAATGTTTCATTTTTGACTGTTTCTCATTGTAAGAATGTATTTTACGTGAAGTTTTTCTCCCTGTGACTCCGCTAAAAATGAGACTTATGCCCACTCAGAATTTCCCAGTAAACAAAAGACAATAAATAAATTAATATTTCTGTGATCTTCCAATAGTCGTAAACTGCTAGCACTATGACTTGCACTTTTGGTCAGGGACTTGTCCACATGCAGACATTCTGTTGTATGATTGTAATGGTTTAGTCAAAATTTTTATTGATTCTACACAGTCCTAACCGCTCAACTGCCCAGATTTTTGCAGAATGTTCAGATTTGTGGATCCTATTTTGGTCTATTCCTCATACAATATGTAATTTACTGGCAAATCACTGAGGACTGAGGTCACTAAATAATAACAGTCATTTGAGTTTCAGACTTCATGTCCTCCAAAAATACACGATAACATAAACCCTTTTATGCTAGCAACTTTCTAAATTTATAACGACAATATTTAAAATTTGTCCCAATTTTTGGTCCATTGACCCCTATTATTTTTACTTTGTCCAGATTTCTTGTGCTAAGAGGTTGAGAGCTAACACACAAAGCTGACAGGTATGCTTTGTCATCCCACTGAACTGTTTAAATGTGGCAGCCTCACTTTTAGTTATATATGTCTCTCCTTGCCTCATTTACACTGTGTTATACAATTTGTTTATTTTGCAATCTGCACATTTTTTTTCTGTGATTACATGTGACAGGATAATTACTTTGTTTTTTTTTCATTTTCTTTTCAGTTTTGTGACATAATTAAATAATCCATTACTATTGCTTTTACCCTTTATGATCAAGCTGAGTTCATAGGTCTGGAAGATCTGATAAACAAACAAACAGCAAGCAAAAAAAAAATTAGTAGCTCCTAAACTTTGACATAGATCTGGTTTTATGATAGGGGACATTTAAAAGCTAAGTAGTATGCTTTTTTCAGTTGCATATATTATAAATTTAATGATACGATCAAATAATTTTTTTCTTGACTTTACCTGTAGATTTGTGTCTTACCAGTATTAATTCATGAATGGAGATGATAATAATATCATTGGATCACTGATTGTATTTGGGCCACTGTTAAAAATATCCAAGTCTGTTTTCATAGGTGTGTTAATTATTGCACCACAGTTAACATCTAATAAAATTGAGGAAGGGTGTTTTATTTATGACTCAGTTTGAATTTACTATTTGGTTAAAAGATGGTACCGTGAACTGTGTTAATAATGGAGATTATAAGCCACAGTGGGGAATAGAAAGAACCTAAGCTTGTCAGTATGACATCTAATATGTGTCATCATTAAGTTTTTTTTTTCTTTTATAATTGCTTGTTTCAAACTGTTTTGATGAATACAGTCATTGTTTTACCTACGTGTTGACTGGCTAAGTCTACTAGATGTAACTGTCCATATAAAGGGCAACCTGAAAAAATCGTCTGGTTATGGGAGTTGCTCAGAATCACATACAGGAGCGGCCTTAGGTCAACTGGTGCCCTAGGCAAAAGGGTTCCACAGTGCCCCCCTCCACACCATCTGGTGCCCCCATCCTAGTCTACCTATACCAAATAAATACTGGAAAAGTGCCCCTACTAGAGTGGCGCCCTAGGCAGCCGCTTAGTTGGCCTATGCCTAAGGCCAGCCATGATCACATAGTAGGTAAATGAACGTGGGAGGAATCAAGCCACGTACCCTGAACAGTTGTGTTTCTGTTAATAAGTTAATATTTGGGTACGGAGTAATGTACCCAGTCAATATTTATGGAGTTAAACTTCCACATTCTGAAGTGTTGTCAGGAAATCCTTGCCTTCTGTAGGGAACACTTCAGGTTTGCCATATATAGTGCTATCCAAATGCTAAGGTTATTAATTATTGTAGGAGTTACTTTTATCCTTGAGTTATTTTCTTAGTTTCAGTTGAAATTTCATAAACAGTAAAAGTTTAGGACTACGCAGTCACATCACATGTTTTTTTTCGGATAGGATTGCAATAATTATTAAAAAATAATTAGATAACATGTAATATGTTCTGGGGTTAACTTTCCATAACAAAGCATTCTCAATATAAAAATATTAAATTCCTTTCCAGACTCATGTTTTGGTTCTGGGTATAATAAGTATAAACTAAAGCATACATTCAAACATTAAATAATGCAGTAATTAAAAAAATCACATTCTGACACATTAATGTTTGGGAAAAGTGTTTAGATTCAGGACTAATTTGTTACATATTTCCAGGTACATTTCTATACTTGCACAACAGTTTGTATTTAAACAATTTGAATTCATTGAGGTTTTACATTACAAAAAAGGAATTTTAATACTTTGCACAGAAGAAATTTGTCATATCTCCTTCGGTTAAGAGGAAAACAAGTACTCTGTAGCACCATGTTTTAAATCTGCACTCTTTATGCAAACAGTGTTGGCATTGCTTACTATTAATGACAGACTATTCTTATATTTATGTAAACAGGGTAGGTACTGACAACTACACTTGTTAAAATAATCTTATGTTAATAAACAAGTTTGCAGGTATAGTATCAAAAATATTGCAGATGCTTCTTGAAAGCTCTTACCAAAGACTCCAAGCTAATTTACATCTGATTTCCTTCATATTATATAATTCCTGTCAAGATTTCTGTCATACCAATTTGTTTTAAGCCAAAGCATCAGGAAACCTACATGAGTTTTCACATAAATTATTAATTAGTGATCATAAGAAAAGTGTAAATAATACAAAAATATGGGAGCAAATCTTTAACATTGTCTTAGCTTAAGGTTCCATTCCACTTTTCTCTGGGAAGTACAGATTAACTATGGAGTTGTCTATAGATAAGTATTATACTGATACTAGATTTTATTCTTTTTTTTTTCTCTCTGTAATATCTATTTAGAAGTGTATAGTTATGTATAATGACTCTATGTAACTGTTGGAAGCATTCATGTATATATTGTAAATAGGTTGTAGTATTGTATTAACATTTAGAATAAAAAGAAAAATAAAGAATTATTATTGAAAAAAAAAAGGAAACCTACATGAGTTTTGCAGTTTTACAGTTACTTCTACTGAATGCATGCAGTATCTTAGCAAATTCATATTTAATACTGAACATTTCTCTAAAATACGCATACACACATATGTATAACCTTGAGAACAGTTACACTAACAAGGTCAAGCCCATCAGACTGCTCACTCCCTAAGATGGACTCATGGGGTTGCTATTGTACATAGTTCCCTTCCCCAGAAATCATCTAATTTTATTCAGCATACTTATCAGTTCTCTTAAGCTAGAAAATGTCAAGACAACAACATACACTTTCCTGTACTTGGTAACTTTATTAACACTGACTAGATAGTGACTGTTGAAAGCTGTAAGTAACTAATGGACTTCCAGTACCGACAGTATACTCCAAGTTAACACTGTCTCATCTCTTAGTCTACTCCTCTCTGCTGTCATCATAAAACATGCATTCCTCATTTAAACAACTTCCAGTACCGACAGTATACTCCAAGTTAACACTGTCTCATCTCTTAGTCTACTCCTCTCTGCTGTCATCATAAAACATGCATTCCTCATTTAAACAAGCGTAGCATCACACCCATAAATGTTTGATAAGGGGGAACAGGTGCCTTCTTTCCTGCTGCTCCTCATCTGTGAAATGTTGTCTCTCTTGCTCTCTCTCTCACATTCTTAGTTTCTCAGTCACTCTTTCACAATCTTCCTGTCTTTGTTAGGCCCTATTTCTTATCTTCATGATTCAGTTCTTTTAGAAGCATCCTTCTTGCAATAAGCAGTCTGCCTTCTCACACTGAAATTCTGTGTTTCTTTCATACCGTTTCCCTCTTACCGGATTTTTACTGACACTTATACCTTACCACTGGTAGTGACTGGTGCATTATTAAAGAGCTTTGTCTTCTAATTTTATCCTTTATACTTGATAACTGCTCTTCTTATCACATGTGCCTTTTTAGTTGGTAGTATTTCAGCTTTTTATTTTGATCCAGCTCACAGTAATATTTCCTTATTAAAATTCTTATAATTGAACATTTTCTGTTTGGATATGGAAAAAACATTGAATGGCTGAAATTCAATACACTCAGATTATGTTTTGTAGTCCCTTCCCTGATATAGCCATCACACCTCGCTCTTAGTCACCTGTGAGATATGCACATGCTATCATTCATGTAGCCTCCAGTTTGCTATATTATATGATTTAGAGGAAAGCATAGAAGTTCTATTTCTTTCCTTGAATCAGGCATGGGGTCTCCCCTCTGCTGAGGTGAGTGAGACAGCACTAGCAACTCAGTGTCCCCCTGCTCCATGACAACTTCTGAGACCAGACTACTAGCTGTACCCTGACCATCTGGAACAAAAATCAAAAGCACAGTTAGAAGTTTGACTTGCCTGAAGCTTGTAAATACACGATTCTGCTGGAAAACCAAATACTTATGTCCTCTAAGTATGTGTGATCTCAGAATAATGATGTGCCAAGATGGGGTGAAGCAGAGGTCTTGACTGCTGCAAAATACTTTCATTGGAAAAGTGCCTTTTACTTTTTAGACAAGTCACAATTTGAACAGTCACTTTTAATATTTGTGTTAAAGTACAGCCAGCTAACATCTATCCCACAATCTGTCCTCTTATTCCCCATGCTGACGTTGCAAATGTCACTTACAAATACAATGTTTTTTCTCTACCTCTGTCTGGTTTGATACTTTGTATCATACATGATAAATAGACCTACCTTGATTTTAGCAGCTTCTGATGCCTTTTTGCCATCCCATGCCCAGCTTCTTTTTGTAAAATAATTTACCGTTGCAAATTCTATTAAAGCAGAGAACACAAAAGCATAGCAAACAGCTATAAACCAGTCCATCGCGGTTGCATACGCCACCTTTGGCAAAGAGTTGCGTGCACTGATGCTTAACGTTGTCATTGTCAGCACTGTAGTTACACCTGAAAAAGGAACATGTACATATATTAGTAAAGGTGAGCTGAAACAGTTTTTGGCACCTGCAGAAATAATTCTCATAGTAATATGGGCATGTGATGAGGAATAACACAGTTTTTCCTATTTTCCTTCAAATTGAAGTTCTACTTTTCAAAATGTTCTGCTAGGTAGAGCCCTGTTTTGTCTGTCTTTGAACTGGCAACACAGACTGAGGTCTAAAGAAAGAAATCATCTGTAACATGTAGACAATAATTGTTTTAAGGAAGCATAACATTTGTGCATAAAGTTATATGATGATCATTAATCATTCTTTTTATAAAGAGTACAAATTAAGCAAAAATTATAATCATTTAAAAGTTGCTTTTGGCTGTTAAGCCATAGAAGAAACAAATACATGAGTACTGCTGATTATCAGGTAGAATTTCATAATAAAACAAGCAGTATTAAAACTGCAATTAGCTAATTCTCATTAATTACAGAATCAAGGTAAATGTTTATTTTTAATGCTTAAGCACTACTGCAGAGATCTATCATCCATTTACCTGTGACAGAGCGAGACATTTTATTTGTACTCTTTCCAAAATGATTTTGGGAAAGATTCAAAAACAGTACATAATGTGTAATGCGCAAGCATTGCTAAAACTGAGAAAAAATGGCAACTGTACACAATACAGAAAAATGAGTCAGATATGCATTTTGATTAGCAAGAACCTTTAGATAGGTATGCATAAATGAATCTCATTACTCCAGAATATAGAATTATATCTGCAAGTTTTGTTGGCAGTATACAAATAAATAAATACAAATGTAGATCAAAGAACAATTGCCACCATACGTATTATATATAACAGCTGTTAATGAATGAGACACTACCATCTCCCCTGTACAGAAAACAAAAGTAGAAATATTGTCAGTGAGGCTCACAAGCCTAGTATCTAAGACCATACTGACTGGTAGGTAACAGATGCCATAACCCGGGCTCAGATGCATCACGTATTGCAAGATATGTGAGTTATTGTCACTTGAAGTCAGTCAGGTCTACAGCAAATGAGTGGACAAAGAGGCTGGCATTGCAGCTGAACAGTACACCAATGGTCAGCAAATTAAACTTCAGGCATTCTGTAGACCGCTGTCAGTCATATCATGCCCACTTATACTTTTGCACTATCTTTTGCATCCTCTTAGTAAGCATGCATTGCGGTTGCTATTTTACCACCGCAATAAAATGACAAAGACTTTCATAAAGTTGAATAAAAATATATTCTCCTGGCACCTCTGCACCAAGCCTTTTACAGAGGAATCCTTCTTCACTGGAGTGCTTGTTGTTGGGGTAACAAGGGAATTTAATTTTATTTGGCTTGCTGAAAGTCTTGCTCATTTTTGTATTTTATATTTTTTTTCAGTAGTTATCATTTGTTTTCCCCATATTAACTAATGCTATCAGACTATGTATTTAGGCTACTATGATTCCTCCTCCTTTTCAGATGTTAAATTAATAACACAGAAAAGGTACGCTGGTGTGTAGATGAAAGAGTATTTAGAAAGGCATTAGAGTAAGTAATAGCTTACATAACTGTACATGGATGCAGTCTACATAGACATCCACTGGAAAGTGCATGGTCCCATCCCACTGCAAATGTAATGCTCTTCTGACTGTCACATTATCCATCTGTGAAGTTGGTCATGAAGCAGAGTGTGTGGTTTGTGCTCTTTGTTCTCCACCACTGCCCTAGTCTGCCTCACTCATCCGTGCTGAAAACTAAAGGATACCTGTGTGAAAAGTTAAGGAGGGTAAGGGTTACATGTGACAAACGGATGAAAAGGATACATAGGTGGTTTTAAACCCATAAAAGATAATGACAGGAAAAGAAAGCAGAAACAAACAGGTGCAATGGATGCAAAGTGAATGTTGGGATGCAAAAAAAAAATTGGAAATTCAGCTGGACAAATTGTATTTATTTATTTATGTATGTATGTATGTATGTATGTATGTATGTTTCTTTATCATTTGTAATCTGGATAATTCGACTGATCCATGGATCGTTTGCAGCAATGACTCAAGCAAAAAGGACAAATTAACTGTTGCTTACAGACACACACACACACACACACACACACACACACACACACACACACACACACACACGCACACACGCACACACGCACACATGCACACACACACACACAAATATCTGTATGATATGGTTTAATGTTAGCAATCAACCAACGTGCTTTTGGGCTATGAGAGGAAATATTGCATTTGGGGAATAAGACACTCAAATATGTGGATAATATACAAACTCTTATCAGGAAATGAGTAGAGATGAGGACTGTATGTCAAACTATGGAGCAATGAGAAAGTACTCTTATGACAGGGTACTGTCGACCCTGCTGCCCTATGGACCTATGGAGGATGGTGGACAAGGAATGGGTAGTGATATTTGGGAAGCAGAGAGCAAACTCATGGAAATGTTTACAAGTAACTAGTCAAACAGAGGTGCAGTCAAGACTGGAAGGACTGGTTATAGTAATGCTGATATGGACATTAAACGTCTGAATGCTAACAATTTGTAGGTGGATGCTAGGTTAACATCTGATGGAGAAGACATTAAAAAGTCAACCAAGATGCAGTATCGAGCAGTTAGGAATACAAAATACATGGAGATTTGGAAAAAGGGAAGAGGAGATATGGCAAGGTATGGGGAAAGACACTCAAGCATGTGGATAATATACAAACTCACATCAGAAAGCGACTAGAGACAGGGACTGAATGCAACATCATGGAGTTGGACATGCTGGACAGGTGGGATAAAGCAGGAGATTTTTGGAGGAGGCACACTGAAAGTTGTCATATGGAGGGGAAAGGGGATCAGTACACAAACAGCAAGCACATTATGTGCATCTGTCACAGATGCTACTGCTTTGCATGAAAAGGAGAGTGATAGTGTGCATTTGAAGTCAGAAATGAGATGAACTGAACATGGACATTTATACAGGAAAATGAACTATTTGTACTGTGTCACTCAGTTTTAATAGTATATACACCATGTACTTCAAGGTCTGAAAAGCTCTATAGCTGGATTGCTATAAGTGAATAATAATACAAACAAGGGCATACGGCCAGCAATACTAGTGGTATGTTTGGTCAGGTCTACCTGAAAAGAATGCAAATCCACTAACCAGAATCTCTAAAGACTGAGACAATGTCACCAAAACTACAGTTTAATGAACACTTGAAACACCAGAAAGTTACTGTGGGATAGGAACCACTTGGCCACCATTGTGAACGTTGATCCTTCCCCCACTGTAGTGTGATCTCAGAGTTGGTATATTTAGTTGGGGGGGGGTTGGCAAAGTCATCTCAGTGTTTAGAGATTCAGGTAAGTGGGTTTTCCTTCTTTTCAAGGAGACCCGTTGAGTCATTTCTTCTCATTGGGATGTTCAGTGCATACATGACTTTCTTTGCCTGGAAGTGCAAGTGATAGAGGGATGAAGTCCTGGCTATGGCTTGGGTGATGCAAGTTCAACTACTGACTTAAGTGCTTCATTGTATTGGCACAGAGGATGGACAGGCCCATACTTGGGGGGTAAGAGGTACAGCTTGCCACATACACTGCCACTATCCCTGGACGAAGGTCAGCAATGTAGAAGGAGACCTGTGAGCCAGCATGATGCTAACCAAGCCAGTAATGGGTAGGGCATAAAGAAGCATGCATTCAAAAGAGAAAGGCATTGCTAGCCAGTATGATGAAGCTGTCTGCATGTGCCCCTTACCAGGGATTGAGGTCAGGCTTTACAAAATGATGTTATTGCCAAGATAACAGTACTAACACAAACCATCCTCATGTCAGCCTGAATAATGTCCCACTTGGATAGTTCTCACCATGGCTCCATATTAAATCTTCAGAGTAGATGAACCATCGGCACTGTCTGACTGAGGGAAATCTTGAAAGCTGGCAAGGCATGACAGCAAAACATCACTTGGAAAAAAAAATACTCCAGCCCTGCTTCATCTTGAACAACTGGGAGAGAATTACACTTCATATAGTAGCAAATATTTCAAACTCGTGAGTCATCTACTTGTGAAATAGCTGAATCAAACACAGATCCTAAATCCATATCTTCAGCAGTAGACTTCAGTATCAGCTGATTCAATATGTTAGCGTGTTAACTTTGCCTGGAATAAGACAAGTTAACAGAATGACTTATCTGTTTATAGCTCACTGTCAGACACATACAATATCTTTATACTGGGGATATAAATGCATGCGCACGTGCTTGTTTAGATTCCATACAATGCATTAGCTGTTTATTCAATGTAGATGAGGCCTTGATATCAAGTTTTTTCTTCAAGGTCTATAATGCTAGAAGGACTGAATTTAGCTAATGCTGGATAATATGGAGCCTACTCCATGGAGGACTACCTTCTTTAAACAATGGAGGTGATAAAATGAGAGTGCTACCCTATCAGTGAAGAATCCATTGTCAGGATTTGTACAGGTTCAGTTAAAAAAATTGGGTCCCACTTACAGATTGTTAGGTACTTTCCACTAGTCTAAGGCCCCTAAAATATGTCTCTGATACCAGCACACCATCACAGAGAATGTGCTCATTATGCATTCACTAACAGATCACTATATATTGGAAAACCTGCATTCAAAGGCAAGGAAAATACACTGTGATGATTATGGTGACCATAAACCACCAAAGCAGAAAGATAGTCTATGGCTATGCCTCCCACTTCATCCTTATCCGGGCTGAACATTTCATAATATTCTGGGCCTTGTCAATACATAGGAGGGAGAGACACTGGAAAGTCTCCAGCTGAATGACAGTCAAGGCAGTCTTGTAAGATGCAGTAAGGGATACCTCCTCCAAAATGATGGTCACTCTGAGGGAATGCAGCAGCTGAACCTTCCACTATATGGATACTACTGGGTAATCTGTTTAAAAGGACACCAAAAATAGTTATTCGGGTTGAAAAACAGATGGAAATCCTTCTCCAGTAAGGCTTTTCCCTCCACATTTAGCACTTCTATAAATACTATAGGTGCTAAAAAAAGTCCGCATGGCAGAAATTTTGTCTTGAAAATGGTGCCCAGCAAAAAGAAATGAAAATTCTAATTGAAACCCCAGACATTCTTCATGGCTTTTGACACCAGCCTACATTAGTATAGTCATGACACCACGAAAAGTTAGCATTCTGAATCTGCTATAACTAATGTGTTAATTAAAGTTGCCAAGGACAAGAATGGAACAGAAGTCTTCCTTGCCCTTCAGACTGAGATAGAGACTGAAGCAAAGCCCCTGGCCTCATTCAAAGAATGGATTATTTCTAAAGGCTGTTTGAAAAGTGCAACTTATTCCAAAATCTGTGCAGAGACAGCTTGTTCTCTTGGTCAATCAGTTTCTTTAAGAGTACACAAGTACTAAAACGTGTAGATCTCTTTGACTATGGTTGGAATACTGTAGTCTTTGCAATGGTTATACAAGCTGGGTCTAGACTTAACAAACATGCCCAGGAGAAACCTTAGACTACAGTCAAGACAATGACTGCTTAATAAACTTGGTTATCTTTACAGATACCAGATTGAGCAAGATTGTGCAACTCGTAAGTGCATTCTTCAGTATACAAGCAGGCAGTTCCTTCTTGGAGAGATGGTAAAAAATAAAAGTAGTGGTGTACTTTGCTGAAAAGTAATCAAAGAGGCCCAAATGGGCTGTTCTCTACATCAGCAAGATCCAACTATCACTGACTTTCAACTGAGTGTCTTAAAGGGATGTTCTTCCAGAACCAGGCCAGTTTCAAGCATGATCTGATGTACTGACAAAGCATGTCAAAGGACAGTCTTGTACATTTTCTCTATATTCCCCTTTAATTGCACCCCTCACCACAACAAATTCAAGGGAAAAAACAAAACAGATAGTTATTGCTCTGGTGACTTGAAAGGGTTGGATTTCAGGGTTTCAGGTCACTACTGAAATGGATGGTACAGTGGTCACTGGTGCAGCGGTTGCATTGTCACCTCACAGCAAGAGGGTCTCTGGTTATATTCTTGGCAGGAGTGCCTTCTGTGTGAAGTCTGCATGTCCTCCCTGCATTTGTGTGGGTTTCCTCCAGGTGTCCCGGTTTCCTCCCACATTACAAAGACATACGTCTAGAGTTTTTCTCCCCAGTCCTTTGTTGAAAATTGGCTTTGTTCCAAGTCAGACTTTCCCGGTAAACAAATAATAAATAAATAAGTAAATAAATAAACTACTGAGAGAGGAGACTTTCCCAGTTATAACTAAACAGTCCACTACAAGAGCATGCATCACAACTTGGATGACATTTGGCTTCCGCCCAGGGTCTGCACCTACTGTAGGCATTCTCATTTTTCTGGATCATCTAATGAAGGTATTCAGCATAACTGAAGCTGCCTATAAACCTTCTACCTGGGAGAAATGTCTCCATTTCAGTGGAATGGTACCCAATACCATTCCATGTGGTTAGAGATTCTGACACACATCAGGCATCTGTATGAACTGTGTCATATTTATTCCATAGCCAAGGAGCACATAGCTGGTTTGTTTAGAGTAAGATTTAAATTTATCCCCAGCCTGTAAACTTCTTCTTTCAAAGAGTTCTACATCTATCTCCACCCAGACTTTGAGAAACTCTTTTTCTACTGAATTTGAAGGTAAGACCTACATACTTGTGTTTCCCCATTTTGACCCAGCTGGCATGAATCTACTGAAGTTTATGTATTTTGGAAAACACTTTTCCTGGTGCCTAACAGATCTCCTCATAGGGTCTTGATGCTGAAAGCCCTCATGTACAAGGAATCTTAACTGAGCTTTCAGAAAGGTGGCAACAATTAGGTGCTCCTTAGGGATGACTGATATTTTCTATCAGAACCGAATTCAAATTTCCCCAAACAATTTCACTGAACTCCTGTTTTCTTAACTTGTACATAAACTGAGGGAGAGGGAGTACTTGACAAGCTCGATCTGCAACATCTCATCAGGTTTTACATAAAATGGGCACCTAAATTTATAACTACTGAAATGTAATTTAACTGCTTTGCTATTTTGCTCTAAGGAGGCTAAAACTGATCGTTGACAAGCAGTTCCTTTAAAAGTTGATAACTAACTGCATTATATTTGCTAAAATGTGACTCAACACACATTTGGAATATTTCTTTTGCAGACGTCTTTGTCTCAGACTCCTCATCTCACACGTTCACCAAGATTGTTTTGCCTTCAGTTTAAGGAAATGGACCTCCTTTGTTAAAACTTCAGTTGTTTGGGATTTACGCTTCTCAGCCTCTGTAGTTTGGCTTTTTTTTTTTCTTGTTTCTTCCACCATGATGGATTCCCTGCTAGGGATTCAGCTCTAATATAAACCAGGAAAGGAGGATCTGTGAGGTTATATACAAGTGATGCAGTCTTATTATATTAACTGATCTACAATGGAGACCTAGATGGCCGTCTATATCCTCTGGTAGAGTCCCTTTGCTTGAATGGTACTTTCAGCCAAAATTACCAGTTGAAGTTCACTATAAGTCAGACCAGTGAATATATATATATAGCTATTAATAGTGTGGCGGCCATTTTCCCATTCTTTTTTATTGACCTTGCAGGAATTGGGTTCACTCAATGTTTACGGTAGACTGGGCAAATTGGGGTATAAATGTGCTATCTTAGTATGGTGTGTTGTATCAAGCTGTGTTTCACATGAATGAGATTGTTACCATGAACATGGAGCCATCTTAGAAAAATGCTGAATTAGACTGAAAGGATAAACTGGAACATAAATGAAGGATGGTCCCTTTACAGATCAACTGATACAGTAAGAAAGCTTTAATTGCATGCTGAGATAAAATTTACAAACTTGCTTGTTTAGATTTGCGATCAAAGCTCATTTTATTCAGTGGCTGCTTTGTTGAAAGAGAGCAGTATGCATTTAGCATCCCATAACTGCCAACAGTTAATATGAGATAGACCAGCTGCCCCCAATTACTATGTTTAATGAAACATGGAGAGAAAAATCATAAGGATGTTCAATACCGAGATTAAGAATGTAGTGATACAAAACTGGAAAAATGATAGGGATAGCATCGGGCAGCACGATGCCAGGGCACTTCTATGGGCTAGGCTTGTAAAGGTTTCAGGGCCATTAGCCAAGTACACACCTATGAACCTATGTGTCAAGAAGATGCATAAAACAAGGTGAGATGAGAGAAGGACTAAAAAGAAACAATGGACAGCGATAGTACTATAAAAGAAGGATGAGAGGGTGGTTAAGCTAGAACAATATTAAACAATAAATATTAACAAAGTGCACCATGTACAAGGAGTGTACAGTATGAACATATTAAAAAATAACAGAATATTAAAATCTGCTTCTGGATAAGATATACTGTGCGCTTACTGGCTCTGTTTCCTGGTTCAAAATAGAATTGTAAAATATTTACAGGAAATGGGTCCACAGTTTGAGCTCAATGATAAGGATTTGCTCCAGCAGGTAGTACAGTAACTCCTGTAGCTTGTGTAACTGCTGTTACTTTTATAATTAACAGGCATCCTCTTAGAAGTCCTGAAGCAGGATTCCTGTGATTTTAGTTTAAATTTTTGATGTTCGTCCTGTTTCCACTGTTACATACTTTGGGGGGATTTATTTGATATGACTGAATGGCCAGAATGTCAAAACTAACTCCATTGAGACCACAATGTCAAACATTGCACTTGTGGAAAGCCGACATGATCAAATTTCTACCCATCAAAAACTATGGTAGGCCAGCAGCTCAGACATCCACACGCACTATCTAAATGCACTGTGCTCACTAGATAAATACATACATGCATGTATACATGGTGATGTCTGAGATACTGGCCTTCTATGGTATTAGACGGGATGAACTTTGATCATGTTAGGTTTCAAGAAAAGCAATGCTTAAAGTTGTAGTCTCCATGGAGTGGATTTTCACATTCTGGCCATTTGATTATGTTAGCCAGATCCATTTCGGGTGGGGTGATTAAAACCCACTATGCTTCTGTCCAAATAAGGCATCATTATTATATGCCCTAATGCAGCAACTTCCAGGAAAAAATAAACTTACACTGCTGATGTGCACAGTCAAGAAGCAGAGTTTTGTTTTTTCTTTTTTTTTTTCAAATTGTGATATATTTTCACAGTAGCAAATGTACAGGTATACACTATTTGAACATTTTCTTATATATCATACTTTTGCTAAATTTCATTTTTTTCTCTTTAATCTTCAGTACAGCTTTAATAACATTTCTTAGGTATTCTTTGAAAGAATAGTAGCATTTCCCAGTTTATTACAGTATTCCTCGCAGCTGCATAAATTTATTTTTAAAGTTATATCCATTTAGTTGCATGATGTATAGTTGAAAAACTTGTAATGAATGGCATGTAACTAAAATTATCTGATAGAAACAGCAGTGCTGAAAAGTAAAGAAATGCCAAACAGCAGGCTCCTGAAAGGAAAGCTGTAAAGGCTATTGTTATTTTACAAGGCTAGCCTTCTGCACTTCCTTTGTTTGAGTTGCATCTGTATACCTTTGCTAATATACTCTGACTCCAAAGGAGCCCCATTTTCAGTAGCAAAGCATCCCCCTTACTTCATGTATGTACAACCTGAGAACCGTAGACATTACCAGACAAGGAATTGGGACTCTAGCCCCCTACCTGAAGTATGCAAAGGATTTGCCTCCTCCAAAGTGATCACACATGAATTTCCTGTTTTATTATGTGTAGTCCATGTAAACGTTATTCTGATCATGTCTTCCTGCTTATAATATTAGGTTATTATGGGATGCAACAGAATGTACACAAACCTGAATGAGCTGAATATTTGGGTGGGTATAGACTACATCCTACTATCAGTTAAATGGTAGTATAGGCCACTGTGACATGGACCAACCAATATACATGCGACTATCTCACAACATTTATGACCTCTGTAACTCAGAAGATGTAGTTTTATATATCATATCAGAGAGAAATGTAGTCACCGACTGAACTGCACCTTTCTATAACTTAGGTGATATACATAGGCTTGTATATACTATTTGTTACTTGCAGTAAGTGGAATAAGGTATTGATAAGAAACAATACATAAATATTTGAAAGTATAACCTTATGACATTCTAATGAGATTCCCAAACAAGTTTGGGAATTTTCTTTTTGTACTGCATATTTTAGTTTTGTGACATTGGGCAAAATTATATCTACAAGCTAGGGCTGGACTATATGTTATATAACTAATATAATTACACCCCGGAATTATGGCATATCAACTCTTCAGGACTCTCTCAAGGAACAATGTAGCACCTATACATAACCTTCTTGGCAGACAGCACATTGAAGCAGCAGCTGCAGTAAGCGACTGCATATTTTTGCCCGCTTGAAGTATGACGGTCATAATTTCAAACCACAGATGTAATTATTTGCATGCAAATCTGAAGGTATATATTAAGGCCAAAGCTATTATCTAAGAGGGATCAGTCTTTTCTACAACACAGGGGTTCCCAAATTAACATATGTGGGTTCCCTAAAAATGGGTGAGGTACAGGAGGACGATGTTGCAACTGGTTGAGCAAAAGAGATCAAGTGTGTCTTCCTGACAAGTTGCAAGAGATTGTGGGCAATTGGATAAGAGCAGGAAAAAAGTTATCAACCATGCAGGGGTGGCTCGTGCTATCGGACTGTGGGACTGCAGCCCTCCCAGGAAAAGTTGACATTTAATGCATTCGTTGCATGGCATTATCTAATTTAATTTGCCCAAAAATTGCCATAAGAAAATGTTTCCACCATTATTTTGCGTTTTACTTTTCTCAGTCCGTCCCGGAACTCAAACTGTGCATTCTCGTCGAGTTCCGGGTTTTTTTTATTTTTTTTCCAACAATAAAGCAGCATCTAATATCTGACTGCTGTATAAGGCAGTCCAGATAAAAGAAAAAGCAGCAATGTGATGCCCAGAAGTCTAAGCGGGTTTAACCGCACCGTAATTAGAAGGGGGTTCAGACTGCCATGTCCGCAGGCATGTACATGACATGGATGGCTGGATTGCTACTGATTGGTTCTCGCTCTCTTCTCAAACAAGAGTGCAAGAAACAATCAGTAGCACTAGCTTAGTAGTACTTGTGTTGATCAAGAGGTCATTGGTGGTGCTTAATTACTGCTTGCTTCTTGCTTCGTTCGTTTATTTTTTATTTATTTTTTGTCTTGGACCGACTCTTGGGTGGCTAAGGAGGGCTTGGACTGACTCCATTGAGAGAGGCGAGAGAGGAAGTAGACCGAGTCACCAAGAATAGATACAACTAACTCAGGTAGGTAGGTGCTGTGCTGGTCTGATGGAAATGGATCTGTACCCTTTTTTTTTTTTTTTTGCTGCAACTAAGTAGTATGTGGATAATATAGCAAAAAAAAGATAAACAAAAACATTTTTTTCTTGTTTATTCATTGGTGAGATGAGATAGATTCAGAAATATGAGCATAGAGCTAGTTATTTTTGTGTTATATACCTGATAAACAATGATATTGATAAGGTGTATGCATGAAACAAGATATTTTGCTTTTGAAATGCAGCAACTGAATTTATGTTATCAAAACAAATTCTGTTAGCTTTTATTTTGGCATTAAAAAGGTTTACAGGTTGCTTGATGATATTAAATGTTCTGTTTTTGTTTACTGTATATGATTTAACATGAGCATGAATGCTATGTCTTAGATAAAGTTAAAAAGAATGAACAATGATGTCTGTATGTCTAGAGGAGTTACCTGATAACAAAAAGCACTGCCCTCTCACCTTTCATTCTAGCTCTTAATCTCCGGCAGTACTACAGTACTTGGTAAATTTAATAATTCCCTTTCTACCCTCATTACTCTCACCTAGCATTATCCCATTATCACAACTTCCTCACTCACTCTCTCTCTGTACCCTCCCCTCCTCCCCTTTTTTATTTATTAATTTGTATACATTCTATAAATACTGACTGTTATTGAATATTTACTGGCCTCGATGATCACTGCATTACCTATAATTTGATACTGCAGTAATTCTTCATTTAAGATCCCTTGTTACTAATGCATATGAAATTTTGTTTGTGAACAGAGGGGGACAGCCTATACTCAGAGATTGTGTGTGCGAAATTCCCCAAGTGCTGTATGGTGGTGGCTATAGAACAGGCTTGAACCCTGAACCAAGGTGGCAAGAGCCTGAATTCCCTACCCACCACCATTTGTAAAAAAATTACAACTATTTCCCTCATACTTGTTCTGTTCCTCATAAAATCTGTGGATTCTGTATTTTTGTGTCCTTACAAAGTCAGTAGTGCATTGGTGCAGCGGTAGCATTATTGTCAAGCAACTACAGGTTCTCTGGTTTGATTCTTGGCTGGGGTGCCTTACCTTCTGTGTGGAGTCTGCATGCCCTCCCTGTGTTTGTGTGGTTTCCCTCTAGTGTCCTCCCATCTTACAAAGACGTGTCTGTCTGGAGTGTTTCTCCCTGGGCCTCTGCTAAAAATTAGCTTTTGTTCTACGTCAGACTTTCCTGGTTAACAAATGTTAAAAATGACACGCATTTGATTATCAGACTTCATATTCTTCAGAAAGTACACAGTAACACAAAAGCTTTTATTCTAGCAATTTTCTAAATGTATAAGATGGATATTTGAAATTTGTCCCTATTTTTGAGACTGTATTCCCCCATTATTGGCTTCGTCCAGGTTTTTTGTGCTAAGAATGAGAGCTATGGTAAGAACTGAATTCACTGAATATGTTTGGGAGCTGTACTCCCCCATTACTGGCTTTGTCCGAGTGTTTTTTGCTAAGAGGTTGAGAGCTATGGTGAGAACTGAATTCACTGAATGTTTGGGGGCTGGTTTTGTGCAGGTGTTTTGTGCTAAGAGGTTGACAGCTGTGTTATGGTGAGAACTGAATTCACTAAATGGTGGCCATTTAAGTTTCTGTCTTCCTCTTTCGCAAAACAGGTGATTTGCATTGCGGTATGTTGCTATTACTGTTTTGCACAGGGTCCTGGGTTTAAGGCTTGGCAATGAAATATATGGTGGTAACACAGCATTTTATTCTAGCAACTTTCCAGCATTATACAAGCAATGTTTAAAATGTATCCCTGGTTTTGGGGCTTTTGCTCCCCCCCAATAAACTTTGGCTTTTTCCAGATTTCTTTGTGCTGCAAAGTTCAGAGATATAGCAGAGTGAGTAGAGTTTACAAGGAGCTGTGAGCTGCAGGGGAGCAAAAGTTTAGTGCGGCTTATGCTGTACCTGCTTGCATTGTTACTAGCACAACAGGTAGTATACTTGCTTTTGATGCAGAGGACTGTGGGTTCTACTCCCACAGTAGATAGATGCATTGCTGGTACTGTACTGTGTTGCAAAGGGGGTGGATGCTGCACTCCTTTTTGATGAAGATACCTCATAACTATGAACCTGTTATCAGTTTGCCATCCATTCCCCTATTGCAATATTACTAGCTTATCATTTTTTTAGTGTAATATAGGCAATTTATTCCTCAAGGGCAACAGGCACTTTATTTGTTGATGAAACAATGAAATACAAAGTTGTTTGCTAGCAGCAACCTCTTCATTAGTTACAGATCTCTTTAATTTGGAATCATTTAGATGACTTTTACTTCTTCAGAGATTGTGCATATGCACTGATACTAGTGGACTGTAGAAGTTTGAGTAGACTTTTATGATGGAAATGTTCTGAATTGGGCAGTTTTGTCATTACTGGTGCATGCATTTTGTTTCTTTGTTTACTGGACATTTTTCAAAACAATAAATTTAAAACACCCTCTAAAACTGTACTGTATTGTACAAGGAATATAATTTAATACAATCAGGAAGGTGTATGAAAGAGCATGTGTATGCTTCGTGTGCAATGGGCCTGTGATTTGAAAACAGCCCATTCCCAAAGTTAATCTTTATCTGCCACTGGAAAAATGTATTTTCTTTAAATGTGGGTTTCAATGCTGTTTCAGTGAATGTGAGTTTTCAAGGGCAGAGAAGTTTTAATGCTAAGTCTGTTTTCATTGTGAGACTGCATTGCTTTGTTTAGCAGATATGATATCTATTAATGTTTGTGCTGCAAAATGCAAACTAAAACTTTCAAATGAAGTCCAAATCATCGCAGAAATAAAGCAGTATGCATATTAGTGTTTATGGTAAATGGAATGAAACAGCCAAGTAATGGTTCATTGGAATGGCTGTAGGGAAGGAGGAGCTCCATTTGACCATGATTTTGTGAGGGGGGGAAGGGCATCAAACTCAAAGACAGCCCTGGCTGAACTATACCTCTCATATGTCCAGATTTTTGCAGAATGAATAGATTTTTGCTTCTTATTTTTGGTTTGTTTCTCATAAAAATTGTGGTTTTCTGTGAAATCATTTAGGAATTAAGTCACTAAATAATGACAGTTACTGAGTTTCAGACTTCATAACCTGCAGAAAAATGTATGCTAAAGCAAGACCTGTTATTCTATCAACTGTCTCATTTTATACAAGAGCAATTTTTAGTAGTTTATATGTTCCCCCAATATATTTGGCTTTGTCCAGATTTCCTGCATTAACAGGTTGAGAGGTACATGCAAATAAATTGCTTTATAGAATTAGACATATCCAAACCTCTCAACTGTCCCTGATTTTGGCTCAAAATGTTGCTCTTCCCCTAATACTCCCTCCATAAAATGGAATTTTGAAAGAAAACATGAAGGGTTTACAATTAATAAATAAATAAATGTAATAATCAGTTATAGATTACTTTTATTTCAGAAATGCATGTAGATTCTTTTTTGTCAGCTGCTCGAGTTATCAGTACTAATATTAAAAAGTGTCCCTTCTTTGACAGGTTCCCAGCTGTATTGTGTGGCTATTTTGTATTTTTGCATCATATTTTTGGTCCATTTTTCATAAAATTGTGTTTTTTTGGCAAATTAGTGGCAAATCATTAAAGACTGAAGTTAGAAAATAATGACAGGCATTTCAGTTTCAGATTTCATACCCTTCATAAAATCCGTACTAATGCAAGACCTATTCTATTATCTTTTTAAGTTTATAAGAGCAATATTTAAAAATTGTCCTTCTTTTTGGGCCTTTGTCCCACTTCTATGTATGGCTTTGTCCAGATTTCTTGCTCTGTGGTTGAGAGGTATGACAAATGTGTCAGGGCCATCGTAATCAGCCAGAGACATTTCAAATTGTGACAAATTTGTTGCACTCCACTCCCCCATGTAGCGACTCCAGATGTGTCCAAGCAAGGCAAGGAGCAGTTATGCAGTGTAAATGTGCAGACTATCCCCCCATCCAAGGTAGAAACAAGTACTACAGTGGCTTTTCATCTGGCCTTGATTTTGCAGAATGTTCTGGTTTCTGTCATATTACCCAGTAAAACAATTTGTGTAATTGGACGTTCGCGGTCTGTAACTTTCGTTGTTTAGGTCTTCGACAGCCTAAATGGTCATTGATATATTACAGACCCATTTATGGAATGTGAACTACCGCTTGCATGTCATACATGTTGTTATTTTCTCTCTTATGTTATTCTCTGATTCTGTAGTATCTATGTTATTTGCACTACATTTCTCTCTTGAACTGACATTTGTAATTTCGTTTAAGCTGCACTTGTGTGGTTCTAAATGACAATAAAGTTTCTTTGAATTCTTTCAGCCATTCAATTCAGTGTCCATATTTTGGGACTTGCTGTAATGAGTCCCAGCATTTCAAATGGTTACTGCTATGATGACATCAGTGCACGTGTGGAGTTGGGACCAATGAGATGAGCCATCAGCATTTCAAGCATCGACCACTCATAGAAGAGGCCTTATATATAGCAGCGGTGCATGGCACAGCAACCTATTCAGAGGGTGGAGTGGGGTAAAGCACTTCAGACAAATACTTCAAAGATGTGAGTTTTTGAAAATGTACCTATTTTTTTTCTGTCTGCATTGCATTTTTTTTGTACCGTCAGTACTCGTATTATCAGGTCTTGCTCTTTTAATAGGGAGATACAAAGTTTTTCTAAGTCAGGCAATGGGCATCAATTACTTTTACATGAATGTAAACTTGCCTGTATCAGAAGTGATAATTTAATAATGGTGTTTGAAAAAAAAGTAGGTAGTAGGCACTCACAGTCCTTATACCTGCATAGAACATTTTTAAAATCTACCATAAAACCCTGCGGTAGCGTTGTCGCCTCACAGTAAGACATCCTGTTCGATTCTCAGCTAAAGCGTCATCTGTATGGAGACATATGTGAATGGGCGTACCTTCGTTGAAGGTTGTGCGTCAGAGCTGGCAACTTGGTACGTAATAATCTACTGCCAATCATTAGCGGACCGGAGTTCCGCTGTGGCGACCCCTAACCGGGAAAAGCCAAAAGACACAACAACAACCATATAACCCTTTTTTACCTTTTCTCTCAAGCACATTATGTTACTGCATTTAAGATCAATGCCAAATAGTTAATGTGATTGGCAACAATACACTTATCCTCAATTTTCACATTTTGTACAGCAAAACTACCAGATGAAAAATCTCTTCAAATGTTGATTATGTCTTTACAAGTTAAAACAGCTACTCTCACTTGAAGCATGCAAAATCCCTCATAACATCCTCACTTAAGGTACAAAGCATACCATTTAGCCAAGTAATGCCAACACAGATGGTATTCTATAACATTTTGCTCTTTCCCTATTCAGTCTTTTAGGAAATGTACTTTCACACTAAGACTTCTCTTCATGATAGCTAACAATGAAACAAAATAAAAAAAAAGTATCTCTCTAGAATGTTCGGTGTGGCTCCAAAACACATCACAACAAAATATGCACCTCTTACATTTCACAAAGGGCATATCACTACACATTTTCTTTAGCATTTCATCTGCCAGGCATTTTGTTCTAGGAAAATAAAATGTTAAAGAAACGTTATGTAGTCCATAGCATTTGCTCGAAGGAGTTCAAAAGTATGACTAGTGGAACATGTGAAGGACATCAATGCTAGTGCAGCTCTCGCTTCCAAAAATATACTCTATTTTCACATTGTGGAAGTTATTTATGAAAGTGTCAATGGAAGACATTTTTTATAATGTACTTTGATCAAATAATTAAAATGGCTATGCAGTTTTAAAGAGTAAAAGAATCCTCGGCTAAACAACTGCTGCTGTGACCAGTGAACCCTCTAAAAGAAGAAAAAAATGTCCAGGAACTGACTGGTGTGTGCTGCTGTTTGTTCTACTCATCCTGTAAAAAGTGTTTACACAAACAAATGAAAGAGTGTTATCTGAAACATTTCTGGGCGAGCTGCTTAGTGAAACACAAGTCATATATTCTTTCCATACCTACATTAATTGGTGCCCTGCTGCCCCAGGCAATGCCAATCCCTAGATTGGTGCCTGCTCAACTGAAAAAAAATGGCTTCCCTAAATATAGCAAAGAGCTTATGCTAACTACATTTACAAGTTACATACACACATTCACTGCAAGCAACTTAACCCACCCTTTTATGTGGCTGCAATATCAGTTGTAATTATTTTACTTCACTTGCTCTCACTTGGCAAAAAACTCTGAGGTGTCAACAGCTTGCAACCAAGACAGCTGTCCCTGTCATCCTGCCCAACTACAGCACCGATTTTTCTATTCCAGGGTTCTTGTACAGTTTGGCTTTGTACACTCATTGTATTAGTAGAATTGTACTCTGTTTCCCATTAGGTCGTCAGTATTCAGATATGGCTAGTCATGTGTGTGGAAATCTTGAAAGCAGTTTTAGCGCAAAAAAAGAGAAAAATGTATCTTATAGCAACCAGTTCTCTCAGGAGCTCTTGTCACAAAGAACTTGACCATTTATAGCTATGTGCATATGCATGTTTGTGTGCATATGTTCACATGCACATGCGTGTCTCTCTGCTTACTTCATATTCCATTTATTCATTTTTTTCACTTCCCAACTTATCTATTTCTTATGTTTGAATTACTGGTTCTTACAGTGGGATCTGGAAAACAAGTAAGTCATTTATTAAAAGAGGTTTATGCGGTTTCCATAGGTTTTAGGCTATACCTCGAGTGAATTTCTACTCCTATTTTAAAGTGCTTTTTAATGAGTTAGTAAAGTGTATAATATATTTTAGTTATTTAGGGAAGGTTAGGTTAACATTTGTTAATTATATAACTTAGGAAAGTTTGTAGCTTAATGTTAGAATTGTCTGTCTAGTTACTATTGTCTGATAAGTCGTGGTCAGGGGAGATCCAGTGCTACCTATTTTTGGTGGCTAGCATATACTCCATTGTAACTTTGTGTCACTCATGCACAAACTACAGCTTCACCAGGGACTGAGCAGTGTACACAAGCAGCTGAATACAGCAAATATGTTTAATGCATATTGGACCACCATATAACTGACCATCTGGAAGAAGTTCCTTACAGCATAAGTTTTAATGCTTATTTCTTTTGCAGATGTTCTTCTGTCTTTGAATACTACAGTTATTACATTATTAGGGCTTAACTTTATTTTCATATATAGTTATATATTAATGAGTATATAATCAAATAAACATAGTGATTTCTTTCCATGAAAGCAGTCCAGCAAGAAAACTTTGCAAAGACAGCACTCAAGTAGAAAAATACAGAATTTGAAATAATAAATATCATATTTTGTGTTTCAAGAATTATAAGGTAAATGCTGCTGCTATGTTCATCCATAAACAGTTCAATATCTAAAGAGGACATACAAGCAAAATTACAGGAGATCTGCATTAAAACAGCACTGCAGATGGTTGTTTTGCTCAGGAAATTTAAAATAAATTAAAACAACTGCAATCATGATATTGTGGAGAACAATAAGCATATAATGTGAATTGAGTCATGAAGCATATCGTAAGCTTTGTCTTTCTGCATATGTGCTGAGGCTGCTTCCATAGCTCCTGTAGGTGAGATTTTTACTGCCCTTAGTATTGTCATTGTACATGAAATAAAAACATTGTACAGGAAATAATAAAAAAAAAAACATGCAGCTTTAGCAGGAGAGTTATTGTCTGTTACTGATGGAGTCAGAGATGGGATCATACAGATAGCTTCAGAAGGAAGAAATATTTTGCAAGGGTGGAGTAGTCTTAATTGTACTGCAAGTAGATCAGGTAGGGGAAGAGAACCACATTATTTCATTTCTTATTAATATGAAGAGCATATTCTATTACGGTAGTAGTTAGCATCTGGTTAGTTTTATGAAGAGGGTTTATTTTAGATGTTCCTTGTTTGGACAACTCCTTTCAGAAAATTTCTTGACCTAGCTAGTAAGTTGATTTTATTTTTGGTCTTCATTCATTCCTGGTATACCTACATATACTTTAGTGCAAAATCAACCTACAAAATATATTATACCTGATGACTAAACACGGAGTGCATCAGCTTTAAAATGCTCACTGCTATATGGGTTGTATCCTGTAGCGAGGAATTCAAACATCTAATGTTATGGTAAGTGCAATTTGCACAAATGTATTTTCTGCTTTAAAGAAAATAAACAATGACATTTAAATGCATGTTAAGAATTTTTAATTGCGATCACTAAATCAACCTTTCTGCCTGCAGAAGAGTACAATATTTGAATTTATTATCAAAATGACTAGCTAATGAAAATTAACTAGTGCACTTACTTCCTGCATCCTTATAACAAAACTGAAACTGCATGAGCACTGTGCATTTCTTAGGCATACCAAACCAGAATTTTAACACATTCACATTTTACATAATATTCTAGAATAAAAGTCTTGATTATTTTTCTGTCATTCCAATATGTAAGGATGTTCTTTTTACTCATCTGTTTAGAGTGATACATGTAATGTTTATTTCTGTCTTGTCTTGCCTCCCTGACCCGGGTTGTGGCTGAAACAGTCTCTGGGCCTGTCTACCTACCCAGTTAACAAAGATTATATAAATTATGAAATACAGTAATTATATTTTTAGTTATACATTATTTCTAATTCCCAATAACACTGAATGTAACAATAACATGGCAAAGCTGCTAAAAATGAGTAAGATAAATGTTATTGCAGATGCTTTTGATGAGATCATGAAATTGTTCTTCTGTTTACAAAAAATAAATTCAGGGAAGAAGGAGTGATATTTAATATTCTGCCGAACGAACAGTAAGCAAAATCTTTTTAACAAAACCAGTATGGAATCTTCTAGTTATAACCAGATCTAGAATTCATGGACAGTTGTTGTGCAGCTGTGCAGTGATTCTGAAAGGAGTGGCATTGTGTAGGAACATAGGATTACAGGAATAATATGAAGCAAGCAATCATGGGAACAATAAAATGCCTAGCCATATATACCTTAGGAAGACAACCTTAACAGCTCTTGCCATCCTTATTAAGCACTCAATACTGCTTACCTCCCAAATCGAGCAGGGCCTTACCTGACAGGCCTAGTGTAAATTTGTGTTGACTCATGTAGTCATCAAGACTAGTCTTAAAGGGCTGCAGTCTGTAAGAGTAAATGCTCAGACGCTATTATACAGGCAGGGACTAGAGGCAGGGTGTCTTGATTTACATAATAAATACATATATTTAAAGTCCAGTCAATCAGGATAATGCACTTGAGCTTCTCTACGTCCAAATGACTATAGGCAAAATCCAGTATCACTCCCTGGCAAACTACAGGACCCCATCTATGACCAAGGAAATCCATAGCATTTATTTAAGCATACAGAAAATGCTCATCATCCAACCAAATACCATACTCATGGGCAACTTTCATTACTCTAATGTTAACCCCAAATCATATATGACACCCTCTTCTTCTTTCGGCTGCTCTCGTTAGGGGTCGCCACAGCAGATCAACTGTTTCCATTTCTTCCTGTCCTCTGCATCTTGCTCAGTCACACCAACCACCTGCATGTCCTCTCACCATATCTATAAACCTTATCTTAGGCCTTCCTCTTTTCCTGTTACCTGGTAGCTTCATCCTTAGCATCTTTTCCCCAATATATTCTGCATCCCTTTTCAACACATGTCCAAACCAATGTAATCTTGCCTCTATGGCTTTGTCTCCAAACCTTCCAACCTGGGCTGACCCTCTAATATACTTATTCTTAATCCTGTCCATCCTTGTCACACCCAGTGCAAATCTTAACATCTTCAACTCTGCCACATCAAGCTCTGACTCCTGCCTTTTTGTTAATGCCACTGTATCCCGCCCGTATAACATAGCTGGTCTCACTACCCTGTTGTAGAGCTTCCCTTTCACTCTTACTGGTACTCGTCTGTCACAAATCACTCCTGACACTCTTCTCCACCCACTCCATCCTGCCTGTACTCTCTTCTTCACCTCTCTTCCACACTCACCATTACTCTGAACTGTTTATCCCAAGTATTTAAACTCATTCAACTTCGCCACCTCTCCTCCCTGCATCCTCACCATTCCTCTGTCCTCCCTCTCATTCACACACATATATTCTGTCTTAGTCCTGCTGACCTTCATTCCTCTTCTCTCTAGAGCATATCTCCACCTCTCTAGGGTCTCCTCCACCTGTTCCCTACTCTCACTACAGATCACAATGTCATCTGCAAACATCATAGTCCACGGGGACTCTTGTCTGATCTCGTCTGTCAACCTGTCCATCACCATTGCAAATAAGAAAGGGCTCAGAGCTGAGAGCTGATCCTTGATGTAATCCCACCTCCACCTTAAATGCATCCATCACTCCCACCGCAGACCTCACCGCTGTCACACTACCCTCGTACATATCCTGTACCACTCTTACATACTTCTCTGATACTCCCGGCTTCCTCATACAATACCACAACTCCTCTCTAGGCACCCTGTCATATGCTTTCTCTAAATCCACAAAGACACAATGCAACTCCTTCTGACCTTCTCTGTACTTCTCCATCAACACTCTCAGAGCAAACATTGCATCTGTAGTGCTCTTTCCTGGCATGAAACCATACTGCTGATCACTAATCATCACCTCCCTTCTTAACCTAGCTTCCACTACTCTTTCCCATAACTTCATGCTATGACTGATCAGTTTAATCCCTCTGTAGTTACCACAGCTCTGCACATCACCATTATTCTTAAAAATCAGTACCAAAACATGACACCAAACATTCAAACACTCTGGACCAGATTGCATTCAAACTTTCTGGACCAGATTGTTGGTACGCTAACCAGGTGTGCAAACACAGTGGATATGGTCATCACTAATATGGGAGAGTGCTACATAGCCCTTAATGCAATGTCCTCTCTGGCAAGGTTAGACCACAAAGTGGTTTCTTTGAAGTAACAATCAAACCTGGACCCCCAGTTAACCCTGGAATGTTCAGAAACTATACTAAGGCTAGCTTCTTACTACTAAGTGATAACCTGGTAAAATTTCAAGGCACCCTAAACCCTGAGAACATTGCTGCTTAAATGCACCTGCTTACAAAAACCCTATACAAACCCTATACTAGCATGTTAATAGCTGCATAAAGGCAGCTGTACCCACCAGGAATAAGTATGGAACTAACTTGAAAAATAAGCCAACTTACTGGAAATCAAAACATGGAAAAAGTTAAGAAGTGTAGCAACAAACAGGATAAAGGCACACTCATCAAAGTAAACAAGCAACTCAGAGGACAAATAAAGTCTACCAAAGCCAAATATTTGAACTAAATTTGACCTCTCAGACTAAGGAAAACCACAAGACTAACTATGTCAGCAGCTTCAAAGGCAATAAACAATTGGGTGCAGAGCTCATTGTTAATGGAGCCACCAATACCAATCCAGAAGATATGGTAAACCCACAGGCAAACAAATTTAGCTCTAACTTTAGCCTGTCCTTGGAAAATACCATCAGATATAACATTTCCTACTATCACTAGGAAACACGTCTTCAATGGTCTCTCTAGGGCAAGAACACTACATTGACAGGTGCTGACAATATCCCAGGCTGCCTTTTAAACAGCATAAAATATGACATATTAGGCCGCCTGGAATCACTGTTTAACAATAGCTTCCAAACAGGTTTTGGGCCTAACAAAGGGAGATCAGGACTCACCATCCCACTGCACAAAAGTGGTCTATCTACTGGCCTGGAAATTGCAGACACCCATAAGTCTCAGTTGTCCCATATGCAAAGCCATGGAAAGCATTATCATGGAAATGATCAGTAAGGACATTGGAGATCAACAGACACTGGACCTAACCCAACTTGTTTTCATAAAGGGCAGGTCATGCCTATTCAACCTGGTGGCCTTCTTTGTGAAGGCCAGCAAAGCAATGGATGAGGGTAAAAATGGCTCACACTGCCTACCCTGACCTGGCTAAGGAATATGATACAATACTCCAATCAGGTGTTGTTGACAAACTCAAGAGGTCAGATATAAACTTGTATGTTATCAAGTGGATAGCCAGCTAACTCACAGACAGGACCATGGAAGTTAAAACTGGAGAGTCCACCTCTACAAAGAGGCCAGTCACCAGTGGATTCCCCCAGTGATTGGTCCTGGGACTGTTCCTTTTTGGCACCCACTTCTTTGAATTAAGGCTTATAACAAGGGCCTTTGGCTAACCAAATTTGCAGATGACTGCAAATTAGTAGCAGTGATAGACTCCCCCTCAGGACTAATGCTCTCCAAAAAAGGGCTAACACAGACAAATGACTGGCGTCAGAGCCATGGACTAAAACTAAATGCCACGAAATGCAAAACAGTATCCTTTGGGAAGTCAGCCAGTCCTGGTAACTATCATACTGACAACACACTCTTAAGAGCTGAACCATTAGTAGGGGACTTGGGGAAACACACCAAGAATATCCTAGTCTTTGACCATCACATGTCTACAGCAGTGAAAAAATCATACTATGTTGTGCAACTTATAAACAAAAGCATGGCCTCTAGGTTCAAGTAGGTCATTGTTCCACTGTATTTGGCATTCTTCAGACCTATCATTGAGTACAATGCCCCTTTTGGTATGTACCTAAGCAAGCATGTCCAACAACTGGAATGTCCACAGACATTCCTTCCTAAAAGAATACAGGGTGTAAATAACATGTCCTATGTAGACCACCTCAAAGCCCTATCTCTGTATTCTGTCTCCCTCAGGCTGTTGAGGTGAGATCTATGTCTGGCATACCAGACATATCAGACCCCACTTTGATGGGCCTCCTGCATATCAGCAAAACAAACACCATCAGAATAACCTCTTCTAAAGACTTACACCTTGCCTGTGCTATAAACAGGATCTACTGGAGATACAGGTATGTATCGCAGAGACTGACTTTTCTTTTGAACAGGCTCCCCATCCAAGTGAAGCAGAAATCTTCCTTATCCAGTTTGTAACTTAGACAATTGAATGAGAAACAGGAAATTCATCCCTGGATTGGCACCTTTGTCTAATGGACACAGAGAGACTGTAAATGGTTCATCTCCCAGGCCCCTGACTGCAAATGTTTCATCTCCCAAGGCTGTGCTTACACTTATCAAGGGTATCAGAACTTGCCAGAGGTTTGGGATGCATAGCTACATTTAAAATGGCCCTAGTGGTTGTTAGCCTAACACACACTTACAGTGGATATAAAAAGTTTACATACCTGTTAAAATGCTTGGTTTTTGAGATATAAAAAAAATGAGACCACAATAAATAATTTCAAAACTTTTCACACCTTTAATGTGACCTATAACCTGTACAGTTCAATTGAAAAACAAACAAATCTGTTAGGGGAAAAAATATGAAAAATAAAAAAAACATACAATAAGCTGGTTGCATAAGTCTGCACACCCTTAAATTAATACTTTTTTGAAGTACCTTTTGGTTTAATTACAGCATTCAGTCTTCTTGGGTGGGAGTCTATCAGCATGGCACATCTTGACTTGGCAATATTTGCCCATTCTACCTTGCAAAAGTGCTCCAAATCTGTCAGATTGTGAGGACATCTCTTGTGCACAGCTCTCTTCAGGTCACCCCACAGATTTTCTATTGGATTTAGGTTTGGACACTGGCTGGGCCATTCCAAAACTTTAATTTTCTTCTGGTGAAGCCATTCTTTTGTTGATTTGGATGTATGCTTAGGGTCATTATTGTGCTGATAGGCGAAATTCCTCTTCATCTTCAGCTTTCTAGCAGATGTCGGAATGTTCTGGGCCAAAAATGATGGGTATTTGGAACTGTTCATTATTCCCTCCAGCTTGATTAAAGCCCCAGTTCCAGATGAAGAAAAGCAACCCCAAAGCATGATATTGCCACCACCATGCTTCACCGTGAGGACGGTGTTCTTTTGGTGATGTGAAGTGTTGTTTTTGCACCAAATGTACCTTTTGGAATTGAGGCCAAAAAGTTCAACTTTAGTCTCATCAGAGCATAACCCATTTTCCCGTATGCTTTTGGGAGACTTGCTGTATTGTTTTGCAAATTATAGCCAGGCCTGGATGTTTTTCTGTGTAAGAAAAGGCTTCTGTCTTGCAACCCTACCCCATAGCTCAGACATATGGAGAATATGGGAAATTGTTGTCACATGTAGTACACAACCAGTACTTGCCAGAAATTCCTACAACTCCTTCAGTGTTGTTGTAGGTCTCTTGGCAGCCTCCCTGACCAGTTTTTATCTTGTATTTTCATACATTTTGGAGGGATGTCCAGTTCCTTGCAACGTCACGGTTGTCCCATATTTTCTCCACTGTTTGATGACTATCTTCACTGTGTTCCATGGTATATCCAATACTGTGGAAATTTTGTTGTACCCTTCTCCTGACTGACACCTTTTAACAATGAGATCCCTTTGATGCTTTGTAAGCTGTCTGAGAACCATGGCTTTTGCTGTAGCAGGCAACTGAGTAAATGTTAGGAAAATCCTACTAGGACAGCTGAACCTTATTTGGGGTTAATCAGAGTCCCTTTAATTGATGGCAGGTGTGTACCCAAGAAGACTGAATACTGTAATTAAATCAAAACGTGCTTCAACAAAATATTAGTTTAAGGGTATGCACACTTATGCAACCAGCTTATTGTACGTTTTTTATTGTTTATATTTTTTCCCCTAACAGATTTGTTTATTTTTCAATTGAATTGTACAGACTATAGGTCACATTAAAGGTGGGAAAAGTTTTGAAATGATTTACTGTGGTCTCATTTTTTATATCACAAAAATCTGGCTTTTTAACAGGGGTGTTTAAACTCTTTATATCCACTGTATGAACCTATGAACCTATGAAGAGTGAGCACACTTACAAGCTTGTTTTTTAGCCTTCTGTATGATTTTGGTGCATCATCATGGTATAGCAGGGATTGAGAATTTTCCCTTAACATGACTGTTATGTGATTTTACATTTGTTGACCGGGATAGTCCGACTGGATATATGCCCATTTTCAGCGGAGGCCCGGGGAGAAAAGCTCCAACAATGAAACAAATTACAAAGAGTACAAACAAGACAAGTACAGTTCATTTAGACATATGACGAGACATTTTTATAATCAGTACATGTATAGAGTACTACTACAGTAATTTAGTAGAAATAATTGGAGAAAGAAATTAAAAATGGATACAATTTCTAAGCTAAAGGCTAATCAAACAAAACAATTTTTTTTTTATCTATTTTTTTTTAGGTATCAATTGCTATGAGGTTTATAGAACCTTGGTGTGTGTGTGTGTGCGTGTGTGTGTGTGTGTGTGTGTGTGTGTGTGTGTGTGTGTGTGTGTGTGTGTGTGTGTGTGTGTGTGTGTGTGTAAGTTCAACAGCTAATCTTAGTGAATATCTGAGCATCTGAAGTTCAATGTTGTAGCTAGAAAGTCACAAAGAAATAGTGAGGGAATAAAGAGTCAGTCTGGCTTTGCACATGGGCATAGCCAATGTGCTTTGAGGAAGATTCTTAGTTGCTTCTTGAAGAGTGGGGTTGAGGCAAGGGATGTTGGTTCGGTAGGAAGTGCATTCCAGGAGTTTGAGAACAAGCTATCTCCAGATTTATTGTTGGACTTAAAGGTAGCTACTAGTAGCTTATTAGCTGATCGAAGGGATGTCAGATTTTTATAAGGGCTGATGATGTAGGAGAGAATAGGAGTATCCATGGGATGATACAAGATCTTGTGAATAATAGTAAGTTGCTGGAAAGGAATTTGGTTTTGCAATTCCAGCCAGACTAGTGAGCTAAGATTTTGGCAGTGATGGGTGTGGAAAGGGGGCACCAGTGGCAATTCTGGGTATGTTATTATAGGATGTTGCTAACTGTTTAAGATCATTTTTGGATAGGTTTGTATAAATTGGGGATACATATAGGAGGGTAGATATTAAGTGAGTTCGGGCAATAGCAGTCCTAGCTGAAGGTGTGAGAAAGGGTTTAAGTCTATAAAGGAAGCCTAGTGTTTTATTAACTGATTTAATGGTTAGGTTACTATGGTGAAGGCCTAGTGTTTTATTACCTGATTTAATGGTTAGGTTACTATGTGTGTCGAAGTTTAGATAATGATCAATTGTTACCCCTAAGAGTTTGGTGGTTGTGTCAGGAGTTATTACAGTGCCATTATTAGATGTAACTGTGATGGGGATAACAGGAGACTTCTGAGTGGGAGAGAACAGTAGCAACTTAGTTTTTTTGAGGTTGAGGAGGAGATGACATTGATAAAACCAGTTTTCAACTAATGTAAGTACTTTTTGGGTACTAGATTGAAGTTTGGCCTGAGTGGAGGCTGAACAAACTAAGGTTGAATTATCGGCATATTGTATGCAGGTGGTTGTTGGACGAGAGGAACTCAGATCATTAGTGAAAATGGTGAAAAGGAGGGGTCCCAAAATAGATCCTTGTGGGACTCCGAGAGTGATAGGGAGCAGTATAGATAGTTTGTTATCCCAGAGGACTGCTTGTTGTCTATTGCCTAGATAGGACTTAAACCAGTTAACTGTGTGGGTATCTAGAGAAAGGGATTTGAGTGTGTCTACCAGTAGTTGATGATTAACCATGTCAAATGCTTTGGAGAGGTCAGTAAAGAGGGCTGAGGACAGTAAGCTGTTGTTCTTATTTTTATTAATACAGTCAGAAAAGGATAGAAGAGCAGTTGTAATACTGTGGAAAGGTCTAAATCCATGCTGGCAGTCCAATAGAAGGTGATTTTGGATGAGGTGATCTAATAGCTGATGGTGAATACATCTTTCCATAATTGTAGCTCATGGGGAGAGTAGGGCAATGGGGTGGTAGTTAGAGAGTTCATAAGAATTACCCCCCTTATGCAGTGGGATGATATATGAGATTTTCCAGAGTGATGGGATGGAACTTTCTGTTATGGTTCTGTTAATTAAGATGGACACAGGGTGGGCAAGCACTCCAGCTGCCATTTTCAGGAATTCAGCTGGGATGAGGTCTGCTGATGGGGTGCATGGTTTTAGTTTAAGAAGAAGGGTGTGTATGAGAGATGTTGGGACAGCCTGCAATTGAAATACTTGGTGTAGGATAGTTGACATGGCTGAGTTAGAGCTGGTAACAAGTGGTAAGGAATTAGCTAAAGATTGAACAGTTTCTGAAAGAAATTGGTTAAAGGAATCAGCAATTTAGTCGGATGAGTTATGTGTCAGATTAGAGGGGGTAGGAGTTTTGGATTGTCCAGGATGTAGTAGTCTATTTATTCCTGACCAAATTTTTTGTGGGTTTTGATATTGGGTTTGTTGGAATTTCAGATAATAGTTTATTTTTGTCAAGGAATATTGACTTTTTTGTGGCATTCCTTATCTGTCTAAAGTTTAAATGATCAGTAGGGTCTTTAGTATTTGCCATGTGTTCCAAATTTTGTTTCTAAGTCTCATTTTTTGCCTTGTCTCATTGGAGAGCCAAGGAGCAGGTTTGTTCCTAATTCTGATGGCACATGAGGGGGCATGGTGCTCTAGGATTTTTAGGAATGAATTGTTAAAATAGGAGACTGCCTCACTGAGAGGTCAATATTTTAGGGGTGACCAATTGCAAGCTTTAAGCTCTGCTTGAAAGTTGACTATGTTCAGGTTCTTTTTCTTCAGGGTGGTTTTAAAGTTAGGTTGAGAGGGAATAATGTTTTTTTGTCTAGTTATAAAGGTAAGAGAGTGGTCACTGATATCATCTGGAAGTATGCCTGTTTTATAAGATTGGGGATTGTTATTGACTAGAATCCAATCTAAGGTAGTTTGTTTGTTGCTGGGTTTATGGGTTCTAGTAGGGTAGGTAATAGTTTGATAAAATCCATAAAGATTTATGTGAGATGTAGGTTCATCAGAAGTAAAAGAGTTCCAGTCAATATTATAGTCTCCAAGGAGAATGGTTTCTTGTGGGAAGGATGAGGAAAGTCAATTGAGGATGTTTTCAAGAGTAATTATGTTATTGCCTGGGGGGATGTATGAGTATATAAGGATTTATTATAAGATCTCAGCGTTACTAGGTGAGGGAGGATGGGTGTTAATAGAGGTTATCTGCAGTTCAGATTTAAACAATATTGCTACTCCACCACCCTTTTTATAAGGACGGTTAAGTCTGAGAATGTTATAGCCTGGGGGAATAATATCATTGTCCTTAGTAGCTGGTTTAAGCCAGGTTTCTGTGAGGCAAAGGATGTCAAAAGAATGTAGGTCAAGTAGGGCATGAAGTTGGGTAATTTTATTTAAACTACGAATGTTGAGGTGGGCAATGTGAAGTGAGTTAGTGGAGGATGTTGGAGTGGGAGAAATAGAGGCACAGGAAGAGTGGGAATCAGGGAAGGGATTTTTAGGCCCTAGGTTTGGATGAATGTCACCATGGAGTAGTAGGTATTGTTGGGGATTCTCTAAAAGTTTTGCTAGTTTATTTAAAATAATGTCAATTTTTCTAGTTTGGAGATACTTTATATGGGCTAATCTGTGAAAGTGTGGAAGTAGATAGGCTGAAGAGGCTGTTATGTTACTATGAGTTTGAGAGGCTGAGGGATAGAAAGGACATGTTTTTTTAAGGGGCATTGAAAATTAGAAGAGCTTAGGGATTCATAGCCTGTGAGACTATGGGATCGAAATAGAGTTGATAGAATTATAGAGAAAAGGAGGAAATTAGAGTGGTTTAGTACACTGGGGGTTAACATAATGAGAGGATAAGGGATATACAGAACAAGGAGACAAGGTGTCAATAAAGGATAGCTAAGAGGTGTGTTTATAGAGTGAGGAAATAATATATAGTGAGCTAGTAAGAAGGTGAGAGGAAATTAATTAGAGATTAAGTATGTAATGAGATGAGTTAAGCTATAGGTTAAAATGGGGTGGAGGTGTCGCTTATAACAGTATAAGGTTAAGAGCAATGGAGGTGGGTGGGAATTGGGGGTAGGGGAAAAGAGTGAGCCCGCAGGGCGAACGAAGCAGGCAGGAGCAGTAAGGTAAGTTCAGCAAAAAACAATCAGCTGTTGTTCTAGTTTGGAAAACACAGAGATAACTAAAGTGGAGACAGGGGAGCAGAGTATCTTATAGCATACATTTAGTTAAATGTAGCTTCTATAGAAAAGTAAGCATGCAGTTTTCACATGTAATGTGAGTGTTAAGAACTATACTGAGATACTAAAATAAACATGGGTATAGGAAGGTTAAGAATTATACTGAAATACTAAAATAAACATGGATATAGTACCAGTGGGATCTTTAGTCTTATGGCTTAAGTAATCTGTTGGTAAAGACTGCCACCTAGTGGTCAGGGGAAACAATATCAGCTGGGAGAGGTAGGCCAGAAGCTATTCCACAGGCAGAGATAGGGGATGAGAGGAAAAAGGGTAGAGGAAGGTTATGGCTATTGGTCTGCGGTAGGCTACTAAATCTCACACTGGCGGGTTAACAAGCAGATTGAGGCATTTCAGATAAAGGTCATTAAAAGGAACTTTCCACATACATGTACACAAAATTGGAGTAATCAAGCTTTGTGGAGCCTGGCAAGAAGTCAGCTTCAGGGGCGTCTTCGGGTTTGCAGGATGAATATCCCTTCACTTTCAGGCAGGGAGGGAAACACCCAGATGCACTTAAATGTACACAAAATTGGAGTAATCAAGCTTTGTGGAGCCTAGCAAGAAGTCAGCTTCAGGGGCTTCTTCGGGTTTGCAGGAGGATTATCCTTTCACTTTCAGGCAGGGAGGGGAAACACCCGGATGCACTTAAATGTACAAAAAAATTGGAGTAATCAAGCTTTGTGGAGCCTGGTAAGAATATATAATTAGAAGGACGTGTGGAGGAAGCAGGGGGGGATTTCCCCCCTTGTTTTATTTATTTATTTATTTTATTTTTCAATCTTTTTAGATTTGAACTAATCAGAAAGCTCTTTTTTATGCACTCTTTTGAGCTTTTACTCAGTGGTAAGACAATCTCTTGATGGTAGCTAAAGTAATACTTTGTTTGACCTGTAGTGATAACTTATTCTGTCAGCTAAGAATTTCTTGTATTAGATGTCTATCCCTCCAGAGAGTTTTGTTTATGTTTTGGTGAAGATTTAGGTCTCTAGTGCAGATGTTTGGAGAAGTACCAGTTTTATGAAGAAATAAGAGGTCAAATAGGATTGGGTGTTTCATGGCCCAAAAAGTTAAACAGGTCACCTCTGAGCACCAAGTAGACCACTGAGTACAAGGAAGGACATGATCATCTTTCAGGGTAGTTAAAGGATATAATACCTCTAATTTTTTTGGTTAGAAATCTTTGTGCCTTTCCAAGTGATATGCTTGGATTTGTGCATACCAAAGGGGACCTTATGTTTGGCAATGGGTCTGATAAGAAAAGAATATAGATGGAGGATTCTCCCTCTGT
This sequence comes from Protopterus annectens, assembly GCF_019279795.1. Lineage (NCBI taxonomy): Eukaryota > Metazoa > Chordata > Ceratodontiformes > Protopteridae > Protopterus > Protopterus annectens. The sequence goes on from NC_056735.1 coordinate 130,385,412, forward strand.
AATTGACTTGACTAGAGTTCCTGATTATGGAAGAAATATGAAGATCAAATGAGAGAGAGAGTTGTCTGGAGAGGGTGGGGGTTGGCATAGTAGTGGTTAAGGTGTTTACCCCACATATAAGTACTTGGGTCTCTTATTGCTATATCTGTGTGAAGAAGATAAACATTTACAACATATGAGGAGGGAGCAGCTTTTTTGCCAGACTCAACTATGCTGCATTTTTTTTTACTTTAATTTTAGACTATTTTTTCAGTGCACCAGGTACGTACATATTCCAACCCTTGCCAGAGATATTAGGTATCAGTGGATGAACAAATGACAGTACTCAGCTTGCAGACATCAATAAAAGCGGTCAGCTATTCTTCTGGGAATTGAATCTTGGATGACTGCAAAAAAAAAATACCAAGAACAGGGCCTACCAGGGATCCCCATGCCACTGCACTCATTATAGTTTTACATTCAGAGAGTGTATCAGCAACTTTCACAACATGGAAGCTGTTGGAGATACAGTCTGCAATCTAGTTAATAATGTATGGGTTTACATTAAGTTTGTTTAAATTTTAAATTGTCCCTCATAACATTTTTGATTTTCTGGAAAATCACTGAGATTATAGTCAGTCAACAATGAAAGACATTTAAGTTCACACTTCATATTTTTCAGAAAGTACATGGTGATGTAAAATGTGTTGATTTATTACTTTTTAAGTGAATTAGAGTAATGTTTAAGAATTGCCACTGATTTTGGGTATCTGTCTCCCCATTATTTTTAGCTTTGGCAAACATTCTTTTTTAACATTATTATTAACATCTCATTTTACATAGTGACATAAGTAAACAATGAGATGCAAAACAAAAAACAAACTATGGACATTTTTTTCTATTCATGTGTTATAGATAGGTTAGATACAAAGATACATAGATAGAAGGAGGGAGAAGTAGATACAGTATCTTTCTTAAAAATATTATTTAGTTTAGCATTACATAGATAGCTCAGGTTCTGCCTTCCTTGAAATTTCAGTCCTCCTAATGAACATTATTCTGTATGTTTTCTTCTCACAGATGCCCATCTCCAAAGATCCTAAATTAATTTATTTTATCTCATTTACAGCTTCCAGTACTTCTACATTTGCTTTGGTTTTTGTCTTTCATTTTCTAGTAATTGCTTTTTTGGCAGCCAACAGCATTATACTTAGTAATACCTTCCCATGTTTACGCAATGTAGTTTTGCTATCCTAGCTCAAAAGTATCATCTCCTTAGTTTCAATAATTTGCTCCCACAGCATTTCTTAAAAAGTACACTGTAGGGAATTTCTAAAATCTACTAACATATTGCATTGCCCTCCTCAAACGTTTTCCCAAGTACCTCCCTCTTTCCCATCTCACCTCCTTCAACTGTTGTCCTCTTGTGGAAAAGCATTCTCTGAAGTCTACCTGGAGAATAAAAATAAATTTCCCCCAGTAAATTCCATCTCTCTCTCGTGTATATCATATGACCCCTCTTGTATTCATCATTATTGTCAAAATCTCCTTTCTGCATTTTTACATTAGCTTAATTCACAAAATATTTTCTGTTACTTTGTAAATTTAAGATTTTGTATGGGTGTTATTGTTCTCCTTAAAGGCCTGCATTCAACTTCCTACTCATCTTATTTCATGACCACCCCCCCATTCAACATCATTTTTCCACTTTCATTTGCACTCTTATGTTGTGTTATGTGTATGAGCCTTAAATGTGCAGCTTTGAAGTATCACTTTATATCTGGTAATCCTAAACTACCTTGTTCTGTGGGGAGAAATAAGTTATTGAATTCCTTCAGTTTTTTATTAGATATGGTCCACAGCTTCTCCTCTGGTTGATAAAAATATGACTAGCCTGTATAGAATATTAAATGGACTACAAAAATGTTCACTACATGTAATATTCTTATCCCTAGTCAAGAGCTTCCAGTTTTTCAACTTTTCTATTGTCTTTTGTTCAGTCTCTTCCCACATATGTTTTGATTCCATGCCAGAATCCTTTTTAATCCGAACACCTAAATACTTCATTGATAAAGTGTTGTTGATTGATCAACATGTATCACATATATCTTCCTAACTAATGCCATTATTCTGTCAGGAAATGCAAATGTTGCCACTGCTCTATTCATAAAATCCCAGCTAACTCTATCAAATGCCTTGTCTGCATCAAGACCTAGTTGCAATAATGAAGTTTTCTTGTTCTCTGCTTATCTCTGAATTGTCATTGTGCTGTTAATGTTGTCAAATGTTTGCCTTCCCTCCACAAAAAAAACACAAAACCACATTGATCCATATCTGTTGTTTTGGCAACACCTTAGCCATTCTTTTGGCTAGTGTTCACATAAGTGCTTTTTTTAATTATGATTCAAGATTGAAATTGATCTACATGAATTTGGATTTAAAGGGGCCTTTCCCCTCGTTGAGTAGAACAGCCACATTTTCTTCTTAGATACTTTTACTGTAGTACTGCCCTTCCTTTTAAAATATTTTAAACAAAAGCTTCCAGATTTTTAAAACATATCTCACCTAACTTTCATACTTCTACAGGAATACCATGCATTCCTTGAGACTTCTCTGTTGATTGATTAGACATTACCATTTTAATCTCAACCCCTTCCATCATAGCTATTAATTCTTGAGTCTCATCTCCTCTACCCTAGGCATATTGCTGTCTTCCATAAAGAATTTCATCTGTATCTCTTGTTGGTTCACCCTTTCCTCTGAACTATATATATTTTTTCATAGAATTTCTGAAAAATCTCTAATACCTATAAAGGTTTCTGGTTATTTTTCTAGTGATAGTCTCCATACGTCTGACAATAGCCCTTTCTATTCTTAGCTGCCTAAGCCACTGTGCTAATATTTTTTAGCTCAGGGGTTGTTAACAAAAAAAATGTACTTAGCAGTAACCTTTTTAATGTATAAATGTTATTCAAATACTCCCTTATTTTCCATTTATCACTCAGCAATTGGTTTTCTTCTTGTTACATAAGATTCCCTTTATCTGCAATACTTTAACTGATAATGGTCTTTATACACTCCGTGCTGAAAGAGATACTGTAGAACAACTCCTCTAAATACTGGAGCAGAATGCATTTGATTTTTGGTGACCTTCTGACACTCACCTGCTGTCCTTTTATTACAGATAGTTTTTTTTGCTCCTAGCTGTGGCCAGGTTCACTATTTTTTTTTAAATCTGCTCACACACTCCCCTCCATAACTGAGTGTAGTTTCCCAGTTTAGTACTACCTCCCACAACATAGCATCTGGAATGAGTCTTCTAAAGGAAGACGTCCTGTGAGGTGCCATTTTAAAAATTATGCTATAGATACTGGATACCCCCCCCCCCCCGCCCACCGTGTCACATTGTTTTGTGTACATGCCATGGGAGTGTCTTTAGTGTTTTTGACTGTATTAACCTTAAATACTGCTAAAATGAGTATGGAGCTTATAAAATAAGTCTTTTATACCAACTAGACAATTGTGTTTGTTTTGTTTGATAACTGGCTTTGTTTTATTGCCCATCTGTTTTTGGTTCAGAGTCAACTGCAGCCTTGGACTCTGTTATATTTTGACTAAATGTAGTCACTTCTGCTTAACATCTGGGCTTAACTGTGTTTATGGCCCATCTGTTTCTGGTTCTGACTCTATTGTATTTTGGCTAATTGTATTCCTTACTGTTTAACAACTGTGTTTAACTTATTACGTATGTCTGGATGCAAACAGCTATATAAGAACACCATGTAATTGTAGGCTGCTGCTAAGCATTAAATACTTGGAACAATGCAGTGCTGGTAATCGATAATTGTTGCATAACTTTGTCCTCATAGTTTTAGTACACTGGACTTGTTTAGAATGCTACAGTGTGTAGCTAAAAAAATTAAAGTCCGTAACTTATTACAACTGGTGGATTTACTTTGATAATAGATTAAGCTACCTCAGTCTACTTTCACTCTAGATACTATATAAACAGTGGGCTTTTTCAGTGACTTGATTCAATGTAGATGTAACAAAACAGTATTTCCAGTTTTTATAGTTCTTATTTTCATCTACAGAACTATACCTCTAATAACAATTCTCATACTGTCTTTTACAGTACCCCTAGCAATTAGATTCACTCCTTGAGTGTTCACCTCCTTCAAACTTATCTAAACAAAATTGCTAAAATCTCCTTCCAAGTTCATCTACAGGACATAAAAGACAAAGATAAAGTGACAGAACACACAAGAAAATAAATATAGGTTTTCCCTAGGGAGATCTTGCCCTTAATGTACAGTAATTTCTCTGCACTATTTTTAAAGTTGGAAGTGGCGTGCACACTAGCACGGATATTAACCATTAGTTTCCTCTCTTCTCTCTCTCTAGTTATACCCCCCTTCTGCCACTATATTTTGTTATATTTCTTTAAAAACTGCACAAAGTAAAGTATACAAGTCAAGTATACCCCAGATTGCTCTCCACGGCTTTCCTAATACCTTTAATGATCTTTATACATGCCGTGCTGAAAGAGATACTGTAGAACAACATCTCTAAATACTGTAGCAGAGTGCCTTTGATTTTGGCAACCTTCTGACACTCACCTCCTGTCCTTTTGTTACAGATAGTTTTTTCTCCAAGCTGTGGCCAAGTTTTGCCAGCTCTCTTCCCCCTCGCTTCGCTCAGGCTCACTCCACTCCCATACCTTAACCCCATTTCCCACATACCCTGACTACTCCTACATTTATACTTTAAGGACTTTACCATCAATTTCAAAACACCAATCACATAATACCTGAATTAATTACTTTCCTCCAACCTGCTTCCAGAACACTCACCTTTAAAAGCACTATATTCTCTTGCAACATCTCACCCTCCTCTTCAAATGTAATATTCCACCTTTACAACTAGCAATGTTTCTTGTATCCTGTATAATCTAATTATTAATAATTGTTACCCTTGCTATGGCAGTCTCTGGGATTCAATAAACTCTGTGCAGGAATAGTGCTATTCCTGCAGGGAGTGACGTTAGCAATAACAGCAGCATGCCTTGCATATTTATGAAGGCACACTACTGCTAAGGCTACACGGACACGAAGACTACTGAGTGCAGGAGACATGTTTAAGTAGTGCACGCACATCTAACATGCCCCCTACACTCAGAAAATGATGTACAGCACTTTTTAAATGCATTTCAGTGTCTTTGGACACTGAAAGGGAAAGAAAATAGACACTGAAATAGCTAGTAGATAAAAATAAATGCAGGGGTTGTGTAACATGTTCTGTCACATAACCCCTGCATTGTCAAAGTGTACGGCACTTTACCTCACAACTACACAGATTTTTGTGGCATGTCCATAATGCTGGCTCACATATTTGGTCAGGCATACCTTGCAACTGCACAGAACTTCACTGAATGTCCAGAGTTCTGGCTCACATATTTGGTCAGGCATACCTTGCAACTGCACAGATCTTCACAGAATGTCCATAGTGTTGGCTCACATATTTGGTCAGGCATACCTCTCAACTGCACAGATCTTCACCAAATGTCGATAGTGTTAGCTCACATATTTGGTCAGGCATACCTCTCAATTGCACAGATCTTTGCAGAATGTCCATAGTGTTGGCTCACATATTTGGTCAGGCATAACTCGCAACTGCACAGATCTTCACTGAAAGTCCAGAGTGCTGGCTTACATATTTGGTGAGGTATACTGCACAACTACACAGATCGTCGCAGAATGTCCAGCTTGTTGCTTCATATTTTTGTTCTGTCTCTCATACAAACTGTGTTTTATTTTTGTATTTAGAAATATTAACAGACATTTGAGTATCAGATTTCATATCTTTCAGAAAATACATGCTAATGCACAACCTGTGAAATATCGATCTGACAAACTTAAAAAGTTGATAGAATGACAGGTTCAGCATTACCAAATATTAAATATTATTATTGCGGATATATCTCATTAAAGAGTTTATATAATGTTATTTACGTATAAGTGGTGTTTAAAAATAGCTGAGCATGTTTAAGCTCCAGGTTGTAAGAGTTGAATACAAAATTGCAGGCAAAATCCTCAATGATGAAGTAGTATAGTGGTTAGTGCTCCAGCTTGGTGTGCAGGAGTTCAGAGCTTGAGTACCAAGGCAGCCCATTCCTTTTGTAAATGGGAAAGCATTGTTAAATTAATTTTATTTTCATTTTTTCACAATGATGTAGGAATTGATATTTGTTAACCAGGGTAGTGTATCTGTTCCGGTATTGTAGTGTCAGTAGATAGATAATGTGAACTGTGCTATCACCGTTTTCTATTTTCCTTTTGTTTTGTTTTAAATTAAGGCATGTTTAAGCGTGTTTAAGCAGGTTAAAGCAGTGCTAAGTGATGCTAAGCAGGATTAAGTTCCTTCAGGGCTAAGCAGCTTTTAGCATCACTTAGAGTCGGGCAAACCCACTTACATCTGCTTAAAACTGCTCTAATCCCTCTGTCTCCAGCAGCCACTGTTCTGCCTAATAACAAAATGATCGGGTCTGGCAAGTTTCAAACCCAGGGCCCTGTACACTGCAGTGAGGAAAAACTACTACTACACCATATGAGCTGTGAGGCTTACTACTGTTTCAGTAAATATATCATGCAAAATGCTTTACAATATATATATATATATATATATATATATATATATATATATATATATATATATATATATGGCTCCCCTTCAGAAAGTCAAATGGCTGAGATCTCGAAATTCATATGGTCGAGACCATATGCTCGAAATTTCAGAAGCTTGACCTTCTGAATGGGGATTGGCATACAGCGCAAAATGGGAGATTTCCCTATCTGTGCTGTAGTACAATCTCAGAGTTGGTATAAATAAGTAGTGCGGGGTGTAGGGGGTGCAGGGGAGCTTTCCCCCCTGCAGAAACACTGTTTAGTGTTACAATGTTTTTTTTTCCTTTCAGAAGGTCAAGCTTCTGAAATTCGAGCATATGGCTTCGGCAAATATGAATTTCGAGATTTCAGCCATCCAACCTTCTGAAGGGGAACTATATATATATATATATATATATATATATATATATATATATATATATATATATATATATATATATGGGTCCCCTTCAGTTGTTTGAACTTTCAAATGTTCGAAACTCATATGGCCGACACCATATGATCGAACATTTGAAAGGCTGACAACTGATAGTGGAGATCCCGCTACAGTGCGGGACTGGGAGATTCCCCTTTCCTGCACTGTAGTGCAATCTCAGAGTGAGAAAAATTAAGTAGCAGATGGTGTTGGGGGTGCAGGAGGTCTTGCCCCCTCTGCATAACACAGTTTTACTGTGCTACCAGGTGAGTGGTGGTTCTATTTCAGGATGTCAGCATTTTGGACTGTCAATCATATGGTGTCGGCCATATGTAAGTCGGCATTCCGGACTGTTGACATTCTGAAGTAGATCTATATATATATATATATATATATATATATATATATATATATATATATATGCATAATTGTTATAATTTCCATATTTCTTTTTCATTTATTAGTGAAGTCGAAGCATGTAGTAGTTGATATTTATTAACCAGGATAGTGTAGCAGGCCCACAATTGCAGTGTCAGTAGATATATGATGTAAAATCCTCTGTGTAAACACAAGCGTCCCAGACAGTATAGTCACACTCCACTATAATGTAAGGAATGCACATAGTGTTATGTCATGTAAAGTAAAATATATATACACGTATTAAGATGTCAGTAATGACTAAATAATGTCCAATCTGTGAATATTATTTAAAATGAAAACTGAGCAATGCTTAGCAGTACTCAGCTTCACTTACCTAGGTTGAGCATTCCTTAAAAGTATCATTTTTAGCAGCATTCAGCCCAGCTAAGTGGATCTGTTCACAGCTAAGCACTGCTAAACAATTACCTCTTTAAGCACTGTTTGACTCAGCTTAGCGTGTTTAAGCACTGCTTAGCTATGCTTAGCATTTATAAAAATGGTCCAGTCGTGTGAAAGGGCAGGAACATGGCCTTATTTTAAACTGCACAGGCAGGAAAACAGCTATAACCTTCTGGAGTTTAATCACTGCAGGAGCTATGTCAGGCTTAGGAGAGGGAGCTCACTTTAGTGTGCAGCCCTGAGGCATCCTGAATTCCAGTGTCATGGCTGGGCTTCTCGGCAAGGACCATGTCAACAAACTTCTGCAGGGCCAGAACCAGGGCTCTCAGTACTAGTGTGAGGCCTGGGACCATCTGGCAAGAGCTCCCCAGTTCCACTGGAATCCCCCAGACTGGTGAACAGGCTCATCACCACTACAATGACCTTAAGTGCAGGAAGGGGACACTCTTAGCCCAATTTATTCAAGATACTCAAGATGGGAAAGCCCCAGAAGTTCATAAGTATCTCACTCACAGCTTTACCAAATTCTAGCATGAGTATGCAGTAGGCAGATATGCATAATGTTTTTGTTTTCCCTACAGCTGCAGAAGAGGTAGCTGCCAATGTCGACAGACTGGCTAGGCTGCACTGAGAGTCTGGTGAGTACAGATTTTTCTTGCCGTATATAGTGTACGAAATAAGTAGGCATACAGTGTTTACTGCCAGTAGGTATAGTATGTTTTGAGTGCACTGAATAAATAATAGGTTTGACAGGCCAAATATTCATCTACAGGATATGCAGTACTAATGAATGCAGATTCTTCACTGTAATAAAGCACTGTGTCATGCTACTAAAATAAAAATCTGCAACACCTACTGTTGTCTTTACTTTGGTTTGTTGTTGAAGAAATAGAGAATGTGTACAGGTGCCTAGACAGCATGTATTAACTGTGTTTCTTTTCTTAAGCAGCTGTTAGGCAACAGTATAGATTGTGAAACTCTAAAACAAGATATAAATGAAATGTGAAATATGTCCCGCAATAACATCTGAAGCTTGATTAGTAATATGTAATGGATTACAGCATTGCCTTCTGTTAACCTTTGCCTTTCAGATCTGTATAGTCCTGACTGTGGCTATGCTGATGCAGGCAAGTATGAGAGTGTAACAGGTAGAGACTGCAAGTATCACAAGGTCAGAATGTCTAACCAAGTGTGTATTAGGCAGAAATCAGTTAAGCAAGAAACAGCAGTTCCCCAGTAGCTCGGTGTGATAAGAACTAAATATGTTCTTCCTTTTTGTACATACGGACCATAGTTGGAATCCAGGGACTGGTACTAAGATGTGTGAATATTTACACACAAGTAAAGGTAGCGTTAACAGACATTTTCTCCACAGGTTTTACAGGTACAAAAAGGTTTGTAGTAGTTGTATGATGGGTATAATAATAAAGTGTGTCCAAATATTCCAGTGTCTAATCCCATGTTGGCAAAAGACATTAGGATAGGTATATACACCATGCATGTCTCTCAAGTGTCATGCTGTCATGGCTAGTGATTACTGTTGCCAATAACCTCAGACACAGATATGGATCCAGTTGAAGAATGCCAGTACCATACTCACACAACATCATTGCAGGGTACACCTTGTTAGTCATGTATGTAACGCTGACATGTATGAGACCCCTCTAGTCATGTACCCAGAGTAGTCATACATTCCACATACCATTCTAGGTTGACAATTTAACAGTGTTGCATGTAATGCAGAAGCTATGGGCCACAGGTATATGTAAAGTGACAGCAGACCTGTAGAGTATTGAGCAGTACTGTTGTGAAAAATAGAAGCCTATACAGTTGTTAATGGACTCTTTTTCTCCCCCACCCACCCCTTACCTGCATCAATAATTTATATTCATATATTTACGGGTGTGTTGTTCTCCAAATCTAATGTTGGGACTTGTGTCATATTAGTCTTCATATATTTAATTGGTTACATATTAACATACCTTGTTTAAATACCACTGTTGGTGGCCTGTTACTCTAAATGTAACTGGCATGCTTTTACAATTCTGACTGTTAATCCATATATGCATGTGTTATGTTTGCTATGCAATTGTTTGATTTCTATTGTTCTGGGTTGATTGGAAAACCCATGCAGGCTGTTATAACTAACATTGAAATGTGTTTTTTCATGACTAACCAATATATTTCCAATCTACCCCACAACACAGTATGTTTGGAAAGGCTGATTCCAGCAGATCCACCCATCCTGGTTCATCTTGCTGTGGCATTGGGCCCCAGCACATCTGGGACCCATCCTGGAACTGCCCCTTCTGCTGGTCCTGCACCACCCTCAGGTGGAACCACCTCAGGGGATGGTGCCAATCCTCCCTGGGTGCAGGTGTGGAGGGGAGCCTGTCACCCACCATCAGTTCTGGGGCTTGGTGTGCAGGGTTCTCCAGTCAGAATTGAATGTACGCCTGTGGCAAATTGAGGGCCAACTGGAGCTATGGTCCTTTCCTACACCCATCCTGCACATCCCTAGCTCCTACTCCTAATGTTTTATCCCCTGCTTGCCCCAATTTCACCACTTTCCTATCACCCTTTTTTCTTTTTTTTTGGAATTAGTGTGGGTTTAAGCGGGAATAAGCAGTGCAAAGTGAATCAAAGGGGACCTAAACGACCCTTAGCATTGTTTAGCAGCATGCAGACCCAATTAAATCTGCTTAAAACTGTTTTAATCAGTCTGTCTCTATCAGCTACTGTTTTGCCTAGCAACAAAATGACCTGCCATGTCTCGAACTAAGGAATGAAGTCAGAGCAATGTACCACTACACCATGTGAGCTATAGTAATTTTTGATGCTTATTCAAACATATCATGCAGTAGAGTCATTTAACAGGGAAAAAACTCTGTGGAGTCAGGTTTTGCATATATACATATACACTCATATGTATATATATATATATATATATATATATATATATATATATATATATATAGATATATATATATATATATATATATATATATATATATATATATATATATATATATATACATATATATATATATATATATATATATATATATATACATACATAAATATATATATGAAAAAATATTTTCACTATATATGTATGTGTGTGTGTATATATATATATATATATATATATATATATATATATATATATATACATATATATATATATATATGTGTGTGTGTGTGTGTGTGTGTGTGTGTACATAACGTAGTGCAGTCATACCTCAGAACCATACCTGTCAACCTCTTAGTGCAAGAAATCTGGGCAAAGGCTGTCAAAATGTGGGTCAATGGGCCAAAACTAGGGATGTATTTTAAATATTGCTCTTATAAATGCAGAAAGTTGCTAGAGCAACAGGGCTTTTTCAGCATACATTTTCTGAAGAATATGAGGTCTGAAACTGAAATGTATGTCATCATTTACTGATAGAAATCCTCAGATCATTACAGTGATTTACCTGAGAAATACAAATAATTTGTGGAACAGACCAAACATATGAGCAATACACCTGGACATTCTGCAAAATTCTGGCCAGTTGAAAGGTATGCTGTGAACCCCTTAGTGCAACAAATCTGGACCAAACCTAATGAAGTAGGGGGACAAAGCCATGAAAATAGGGAAATATCTGAAATACTTCAGTAGGTAAGCTGAGACAGTTGCTGCAGTAACACTGTCTGTTCTAACATATATTGTCTAAAATAGCACAAGTCCAAGACTCAATTGTTTCTCATTAGTTAGTGACTTAAATCCTCACATCATCCCACTGATTTGTCAGATTTACACAACACCTATGGGGACCAGACCAAAGATATGAGCCAGACAACTAAACATCCTATGGATACCTGGACATAACATGACATTAGGGAAACTACACTGAGCTGCTAAGCATGTCACCCAAGCGCTGTCCAAACTACAGTCAGACTGACACAACACTACCCCAAATCAGCTATGGGAAATTACACATGCATTTGCAAATATATCAGGCACTACAGGGATGTAACAGTAGTGAAAAACAGATACCGGTGTGAAAGTGCATACCCACAACCAATTACACCACAGTCACAGTGACATACTGCTAAGCCAAATGAACACTAGAGTATAATGACTGTGTGAACAAAAATATCATGTTTGCCATTCACACACTACCCCTACATATACTGCCCCAAGTCACAGTGTAGTAGCAATCCTGAAGTGGTACATGGCATGTCTCAGTCTGCCCCTACAAACAGCCGATAAACCACCAGAAAATGGATCAGCATGCACAGTCAGATAGAAAAGAAACCATGACACTTACATCTACCCCCTCCCTATACAGCCCAACTAACATTTACACACTACACTGTTACACAATCCTGACAGTCTGTTAACAATCACCAGACATACACAGACCTCTCAACTGTACAGATTCCCACAGAATGTCAAGGCATTTTCCTCATATATATGGCCTCTTCCTCATAACATGTCTGCATTTTGCTACATCACTGGAGTGATATCAGGAATGAAGGCACTAAATAATGATATATCCTACCTATCAACATCTTACTGCATGACATCCGGACAAAGTCTGACATAACTGGGGGATAGAGGCCCACAAACAGGGGCATATTTGAAATATTGCTGTTATAAACTGACAAAGTTGCTGGTGTTACAGATTCTTGTAACATATCTTTTCTGAGGGATATGACGTCAGAAACACAAATGGATGTTAGCATTTACTGACTGCAATCCCCAGAGTATGCTACTGGTGTGCCAAGGACAAAAATGTCTGAGAAACAGACCAAACATGAGTCAAAGCTCTGGCCATTCTGTGGATAGCCCTATAGTTGAGTATTATGTCAACCACATAACACTGTCAGACTTAAAATCCTGCAGAAAATCCATGTGCACACAAACCCTGTTAAACTAGCATTAATTCAACTCTATAACAGTAATACTTACATTCTGTCCCTAAGTCTGGAACCTTCTCCCCCATTTTGTTGGGCTGTTTCCACATTTTTTGTTGAAAGAGGTATTTCCAGCTATCATCTATGATGCTGTTGTTCACACATCTCCATGATGTCCCCCTCACAGGCAAGGAAAAAGGGGCAAAGCCCACATGAAGTACTCAATTATAGGAGTGTGTTGCCATGCCATTGGCTATAGGAATAACAACACAGTTGTTCTGTATGCAATTAGCAAGTGGGGGATACCAGTTGGTGCACAGGCCATCATCTGCTCATAAGCATTACCTACAAAAGGCAAGCTGCTGCCTGTGCAAAACAGGTATATACCTCTACATCTGTAGACAGAGAGAGAGAGAGAGAGAGACAGAGAGAAACACAAATCGAAAACAAAATCAACAATACTTAAAAAAAGGTATGTCAAACAAGTAAGCATGTAATGGAATGCAGTAGGGGGTATGTAATAATGGGAAATAGGAAGTTAAACAAATATGTCTCAACAAGACTTGATGTACTGATATATTGCTGATCAGCACCTATGGCCATAGCATCTGGGTCTGTCTGCAGTGACATAGATCACAGTTCAGGCCCCTGAGTCACCCCAGGAAAGGATGGCTCACACATGACTACTACTGGAGTGTCTGTTGAACAATACTGACTGTGACACTGCTAGGCCAGTTACTGGGATGTCGTAGATATCCATATGTTACTTGTGAATACAACTATTACATACATGTTTGTCTCACAAATCTGAGAGACCTATACAGGGTATGTGCATAGTAAACTATCGTTGCAGACATGTTTGTTGAACTGAGCTCATACCATTCAACTGTCCAGTGTTATGCACACTGACCATATGTGTGCCTCATATTTGTAGTCATTTAGTCATAGAGTTGTGTTATATCTGGCAAGCCATTGGCAAATCTGTGAAGACTGACATTAGAACATAATAGCATACATATGAGTGTCGGACATCCTCCAGAGTATTTCTGTGAATGCAAAGCCTACTGTGCTATCAACTGACTTAAATGTGTTGCAGCAATATTAATAAAGTGTCACTAATTCTGGGCGATTGCCCACCATTTATGTGTGGCTTCCTCCAGATGTCCTACTCTAACAGGTTGAGAGGTACGACTGAGCAGCAAGAGTGTAAATACAGTGTGCCATACTGACATAAAACAGAAATATATATCAAGTATTACCTGTGCATATGTATGTATGAGTAGGTGTGTCTGGAAGCCTCAAAAGAACAGACATGAGATGCAAAACATCAAGTAAATGAGTTGTACATGTTGTACGTGTCTAATCTTAGTTTCTGTGCAGCTAACAATCATACATTTCTACAGCTACTAGTTGTTGCATTGCCATGACACAGACATGGGTACTAGAATAAGCATGATTATCAGGTTAAAACTGGATTGGTGTCCAACTGTGTTATGACCTTGTGTCCATGCCCACTACAAACAGGTACAGTAGATATAAAAAGTTTACACACCCCTGTTAAAATGCTAGATTTTTGTGATATAAAAAATGAGCCCACAATAAATAATTTCAAAACTTTTCCCACATTTAATGTGACCTATAACCTGTACAATTCAATTGAAAAACAAACAAATCTGTTAGAGGAAAAAATATAAAAAATAAAAAAAAAACATACAATAAGCTGGTTGCATAAGTGTGCACACCCTTAAACTAATACTTTGTTGAAGCATCTTTTGATTTAATTACAGCATTCAGTCTTCTTGTCTATACACCTGCCATCAATTAAAGAGACTCTGATTAACCCCAAATAAAGTTCAGCTGTCCCGGTAGGATTTTCCTGACATTTACTCAGTTGCCTGCGACAGCAAAAGCCATGGTTTGCATAGAGCTTATCAAGCATCAAAGAGATCTCATTGTTGAAAGGCATCAGTCAGGAGAAGGGTACAAACAAATTTCCACAGCATTGGATATACCATGAAACACAGTGAAGACAGTCATCAAAAAGTGGAGAAAATATGGAACAACAGTGACGTTGCAAAAAACTGGATGTCCCTCCAAAATTGATAAAAAGACAAGACAAAAACTGGTCAAGGAAGCTACCAAGAGACCTACTGCAAAACTGAAGAAGCTGCAGGAATTTCTGGCAAGTACTACTTGTGTAGTACATGTGAAACAATATCCCATATTCTCCATATGTCTGGGCTATGGGGTAGGGTTGCAAGATGGAAGACTTTTCTTGCACAGAAAAATATCCAGGCCCAGCTAAAATTTGCAAAACAATACATCGTCTACTAAAAGCATGTGGGAAAATGTGTTATGGTCTGATGAGACCAAGGCTGAATGTTTTGCCCACAATTCCATAACGTACATTTGGCACAAACACAACACTTTGCATCACCAAAACAACACAATCCCCATGGTGACAGCAATATCATGCTTAGGGTTGCTTTTCTTCAGCTGGAACTAGGGTTTTAGGCAAAGTGGAGGAGAATTATTCCACAAATCAACACTGATAAATCACACTACAAACCAAAGAGCATTAACATAACATAAAATATCCTAACATTTTCATCAGATCACTTCATACCACAATCAAAATTGACTGTCTAAATAGAATTTTAAAATGTTAACAGCCAATGAAAATACAAAAACAATTAAAACCTTATTTAAATTGTGACGTGTTTGAAATATTTTGTTAAATGCTAAAAATATACCATATATGTACGCATTTAAAAGAACTGAGAATATTATTCTAAAAACTGAATGCTCACTGTCAGGACCTGATTTTATAAATCATTAAAATCAATAAAATAATAAAGAATTGAATAATATGTAAATGAAAGTGTATCAAGTATATGCAATAAAACAGCTCCATCTGTTGGTGAAAGTAAAAAGCATTCTTAGAACATCAATATACTTTTCCAATATTTCCCTAAATTGTGATATGGATATGTATGATATATGTGTATATCAGTAGCAACATTAAGTGGAAAGGGCTGCACTGCATGATGTTGAGGGCCTGTCCAGAGTGTGTATCTTATGGTCTGACTGTGTGTCGTGAATGTCACTAGTGGGCTATTGTGAGGTCTGTGTAATGCCTTTGTGCCATCTCACCTGTATGTGTCTGTGTGTGCATGCGTGCGTCTGTGTGTGTGTGTGTGTGTGTGTGTGTGTGTGTGTGTGTGTGTGTGTGTGTGTGTGTGTGTGTGTGTGTGTGTGTGTTTGGGTGAAAAACATATCCTGTGTGGGTTATACCATTTTGAGATGTGCAGCACCCAGTACACTTCCTATTGCCCTACTTTACAAGGCCTGCTGATATCATACACTCTTCCCCCCTGTAAGCTCTGTGGCATGTGCAATAACTGTGTAATACTATAGTACAAATAATTAGATAGGGGTTCTAATTTCAATGCTGACAACTATAATAGTGTGGGTGAAGCATATCCCCTGTGGCTGTGTGTGTGTGTGTGTGTGTGTGTGTGTGTGTGTGTGTGTGTGTGTGTGTGTGTGTGTGCACGCGCATCTATGTGCTTGCATGTATGTGTGTACCAGAAAATCTTATAATGCAGGTATTGATTTACACAATATGTCTTCCCCTCACAGGTGGACATGGTGGTCATGGTTTCTCCTGCTCAGAATCTGATGTCAGTGTCTCTGTGGACTCTGACAATGATGGTGGTCATAGTAAGGCACAGGTGGAATTGTCAGGGGCTGAATCTGTGCCATCGGTTGGCATCACACAGTCATCCACAATGTCCCTACACAAAGTCACAATGACCACACATTCCCTGTCCCCAGCAGCCACAGATAATGGACAGTTGGCGGGTGAAGGCATGAAACAGGCTAGTCTGGTGACTATGGCAAGTGTGAGTGTAGACACTAGTCATAGCCAAAATGCAGGCGAGGTCCCACACAGGTGGATAGACAGGGGTGCTCGAAGGAGGACAGCTTCTCATCAAGCTGCTGTCACAAGTACCACAGCAGGTGTCACCAGATGCATGTTTCAGGCTGTCATGGATGCACAGGCATGTACTGAGCTCAACACCAGACAAATACTCAGGGTCTTGGCTATAACTCTTCCTGGCTTGCGTGATGACATACATGACCTTGTAAAGGCCACACATCAAAATACTGAGGTCATAAATAGATGATGGGGTGAGACCTTGGCAATCCTCGACCATGGAATGGCTGTGCAGCAGCCTGTGGTGGGAGATGGGCATCAGCCACATGGATGTAGGTCAGCACCAACATCAGCTGAGAGTCTATGGGGCCATGCATCTTCACACTCCCATAGTGGGACTACCACCAGCACTACCAAAGGGGGGGGGCGCTGTCCACACTATAACAGATCAGGCCATGGGCACATGGTCCTGGCTGGTCCCATCAGGGACACAGATCCAGCAGACAGCAGTCACCATCATGGAGTAGTACTGCATCGGCATTAGGCCTGGTGGTACCAGTGAGACATCTGGGAGGACCAGATCCCGTGTCCATGGCCGGAGAAGGTGAACTGTACACCTTGACATGTATGGTCCACAGCTGTCCAACATACCCCTGTGTAGGGCAAGCGCATGGCATGACTGTGTGCATACATATACACACACATCTCTATCACAGGCAGGTTACCTCCAGACACACATAGCACCTCTACACAGCCCATTTATAGAACACCCCTCCAAACACATACACATGATGTCAACTGTATGGACCAGCCTAGGCCTCTGGCAAACCCACACCACATCCTGTGCATATGATGATACCTGTGCCACATCTCTGTCATCCATACCATCGATGCAGGGACATGTTAATATGGGTGTGATGCACAGGGAGAATATAGTACAGTGTAGCTATGTAATGCTGTGTAAGGTGCTGTCTTCTTGCATTTGTTATGGGTACACATAAAAGTGTATGTACCTTATTAGCCATGATGCATTATTGGTGTTAGTACCGCTGACTGAATGTTGTCTGATATGCTGTATTCTGTTTGTGTTCCAGGTGTCTGTGTGTCTGCAGGCTGTGGCCCTGCAGACATTGCCAACATGGAGTATGACAGAGTGGAAACACATCGACCATTTCATAGCGAAGGTAGATCTTTATATGTACATGTTTACCAGGTGAATATGCATGCAACAGTGTGTGAGGGACACTGTTGGCAGATAGTGTAACCTTGCATACATACCTCTTGTCACAAACAGCTAGCCTTCATACATGTCACCTCAGTGTTCTGTAGTACCAGAGGCTCATACATACAAAGGAGGTTACAGGAGTACTGTCAGTAGGTCCCTCACAAGCCTAGCCATTACATTAACTGCAACAGATTCAACTGTCAGCACATTTCCCCTACCATTTCTTTCCCATATACTCAACCATGATGAAGTTGATGAGGGTATGCATGGTACTGTGTATGACAGGTTTGTGGTATGTATTCCTGACACAGGTCAGCCTGTGCTGGTTTAACCTGACTATCGCTAGTATGTATGTCTGCTACCTGGTATGCAAGTTTGGAATCTCATGCTGGTAGTGCACACAGAGTCATAGTCCTATACATGGGGAAGCTGTAGATGAGCTAAGCACAGCCCATACCTGTCCAGTCATACAAATGATAGTGCTAGATACATAACCCCTACCTATCTAGTCATGTCTACTACAGTGTTGCACAGGTATCACACATGCCATGGTGCTTACATGATTTCACCTTGTCCCAAGGTACTTCTAAGGTGAATGCCATCAACAGCCCTTGTAGAGTATGGCAATGGGAAATGTACTGGATGGGTAGGGCATAAAAATACTGTACCCTAAAAACATACACATTTACCTGAACTGAGAGTTGAACCCCTGCCTATCTAGTTATTTGTACCATACTGTTACACGGTTATTGCAAGCACCACAGAGCTTATAGGGCTGACAAGTGGCCAAAGGTACATCTAAGGTGAATGGCATCAGTAGGACCACTAAAGTAGGGCAATGTGAAGTGTATTGAATGGGAATGGCCTACATTTCTACCACTTGCAAACACACATGCCAGTACTGAGATTAAAGAACCCATACCTATTTAGTTATTTCTACTATAGTGTTACTGAGTTATCACATGCACTACAGAACTTATATGGCTGACAGTTGGCCAAATTTACTTCTAAGGTAAATGACATCAGCAGACCCTGTAAAGTAGGGCAATGGGAAGTGTACTGGCCTCTTAATACTTAAACCTACACACACACACACACACACACACACACACACACACACACACACACACACACACACACACACACACAAAGGCAGGTGATGTGCTATTACAACCCCCACCTCGGTACTGTCACACAATGGATCCCACCTTCATGCTGGCATGTGCAACTGGTTACAACTTGTATGCAGCTGGCTTCAGCAGGACATCACTCTATACCATTCAGATTATCCCTGTGTATGACTTACTCTCTCTCTGTCTCCCTCTCTCTCTCTCTCTCTCTCTCTATCAATGTCTGTCTCGCTCTCTCTTCCCCATGTCTATGTGTGTGTATGCTTGACATATTGTTATATATTGCCCATATATATGTGTCTGTGTATCACACGCAACAGATGCAGATATATGGGCCATCTACAGCTATCTGAGGGTAATCCTGTCTGATGTGTGTGTGTAGGGACAGTTAAGGTGTACATAGCTGTCTGTATGCAAAGAACTATCTGCACTAAACAGTTCTATAGTCCGATGTGCGTTCCAACATGGCCTGTGATTTTGTAAGTGTAGGAGCATGCCCAGTATAACCGTCTATAGTGAGAGTTAGACTCCATTCCATAGATAGGTGTACTCCAGTCCAGGGTTTTGTGTGCTACAGCCATACCTCTCAAAAGTAAACAGGACTTTCCTATAGGTTACTGGGTTTGTTTTAGCAGAGATTTTCTGACATATCTGCAGTCTGACACTGGAATGTATTGTGTCATTACCCAGTGACAGACATCCTCAAATCATCACAGTGCTTTACCAGATGAATGCAAGAAGCATGATGCGCAGACCAATATTATGAGCCCAACTATATACATTCTTGCCCAAAAAGACCAGTTGAAAACTGTGGCTACAGCCAGTTGACTGATGAAGCTGTGTACACAGTCCTGCTACTTGGTGATATACTGGCTGGGGATTTCCTGCTTCTGTGGTATTCTTCTTACCTGCAAAGGCATATCCTGGTGTGGCCATACCTCTCAACTGAACATTTTCTAGCAGATTGTCCAGGTGTTTGTCTAGACGTTTTGTCCAGTCTACATAAACTTGTGTTTTTATGGCAAGTTAGTTGCATATAATTGAAGACAAACAATGACATTAGTGTTCCAGACTTCATAACCTTCAGACAATTTCTACTAATGCAAAACCCATTATTTAACCAACTTTCTCGATATGTAAGGGCAATATTTAAAACACATGCCTATCATTGGACCTTTGTCCCACTTTTATTTATGACCTTGTCCAGATGTCTTGCTGTTAGAGGTTGAGAGGTATGGGTGTGGGTGCAGACTGCTTTCTACTTTGCAGAAATGTCCATTATATATGTAGTATATTCCACATAGCACTGTGACTTCCAGGTATGTCAGTGGCAGAGCACTACAGAGTCGTGTAGTGAACCACTGACAGACAGTTGTGTATAGGTTGATAGGTTGCTATGATGTTAGTAGGGTTCTGGTCCTGGAGCCCATATAACCCATACAGACAAGAGTGTAGCCCATGTTACAACATGTCAGCACACAGCCCCTGTCCAGCAGGGACACAGGTGGAATCACAGGACTGTATTCTGTGTTTCCCATGCACTTATACAGGGAGCATCATCAATAGGGGTATTGAGGCACTTGGCTTGGTGTTGATAGGGAGTGTATTCCACAGATGGAGGAGTTTGTGGTACATATATCTGTCACACTGACAAGCCACACTGATATCACAGCCCAGGTTGATACTGTGGCTACAGGCTGATGGAGTGGATCTTCAGTTCCAGATGTGCAACAGTCCCATCAAGGCAGGGTCTGGATTGCTTTGTATGCCAGACAGGGGTCACCTCAGCAGAATCTCTATAGAACAGGGTAGAGGGACATTTCTGTTAGCCTATCTGTGTAGGTTAGGTGTTCGGGGGTTGGGGTAAGGCCTTAGTGTTTGCAAGATCCTGGTGTGTGGAGTCTACACAATCTGTGGTGTGTAGGTTTGTGGAATTCTCATGTGAGTTTTGCCTCTGAGGTGTCCATTGTGTGGGTTTTGTTTTGCTGTGGATCTCCACTTACAAGAGTATGTGTTGTGCATTTGCAGGTGATGTTTACTGTCTCCATACACTGCATGAGACTTATGTTACTGCACAATTTGTTCGGGTGTGGATATTTTCCATTTGTCTGACTAGTGGTTCCCCTTTCCCTTATGTGTGCCTCTTTGTCCTTCTGTAGTCCAGTCACAAGCTTTGGCCACAGTGACTGCTATGTTTCTGTAATTCATATGTGAGCAGTGTACATGCTGTTACATCGCACACAACGTTGTGGACTTCAAACCTCTAAGTGTAACTATTTAGCAGGTTGTCCATCATTGCACCACTCCATTTGCTGTGGTCCTTAGACAGTTTGTGTTGCTACATGTTATTATGAGGCTACATGTGGGCCTAGCTGTCATACCATCAGAGACTAATATCTGGACAAGCTGAAATATGACAGTCAGACAAAGGCCCACACATGGGGAAAGGATGTTAATAATGTTCTGCCAAACATAGACAGTTGGGATACCGGTTTTGTAATTGCTTGTTTGCTCTTATGGGTATGATGTCTGCTTCCCCACTGTCTGCCATTGCTGTTTTGACATGACCCTTTCTTGTTTTGCAAATAGTTGGCAGGCAAATGCAATGTTAGGACAAGCAAAACATATATACAAGGCATACTTGTGTTCCTTCTGTGACAACCTGGTTCATTCTAGGGGTATGGCTATTGGCCAGTGACATGTTGTCAGTGCTGACACAGAAAGGTGGTTGCCTTTTTTAAACTGTCAGTACACTGACCTTCATGTACCCACTGTCCTCCTAGGCTCTTAATGTCTGAGAGCCATACATTTGGACAAAGCCATAAGTAATTGGAGGTCAGAGGCCTAAATATAGGGACCATTTTTAAGTATTGGCCTTAAAAACCTAGAATGGTGATTTAATAACAGGTTTTGCATTAGCATGCATGTTCCTATATGCTATACAGTCTGACACTACAATACGTCATCATTTTCTAACCTTAGTCTTACGTGATTTGCCAATGACTTGCCAGATAACCACTATTTCATAATATACAGACCACAAATATGTTGCAAACCTCTAAACATTCTGCAATAGGTCAGCACAGTTGAAAGGTATGGTAGGCACTATGTAGGTTACTACGACCTGTGTAATGCTCATATGAGGTGTATGGGGTGCCAGGAGAGGTAGTACCTCTGATGGGTGAACATGTCATGCTCTTCAGAGTAGTTAATCCACCTTGGGCCTCACCTGACACTCAGCTCTCACCTGTGGCTCCTTGTAGCTGTCTGCATGTAACAGTGGCCACACCCTGGGCAACAGCTTTGACTGGCTGACAAAACCAGGTGAGGGTAGCCGATGGGTTTGCAACCCTCAGTGAGTCAGGGCTTGTTTACCTATGCATGCGAAGACTGGATCCGGCAGACTGCGCAGAGGAAATCACCAAATTGATTCAACAGGCAAGAAAGCGGTCTCAGCAAAGTGATGTGGAGCGCTAATAGGGCACATTGAGTCACACTAAGACACTGTTGGCCATCTACTGCATCTTGACCCATCTCCAGTTGTCTCAACTATGTCCTGCCACTGGATCAAGATAGGCTGGGATGAGAGATTGAGACTGAAGATCTGCGCAACTCTCTCTCACTATAATCCAGTTCATGGGCAAGTCACGACATCACCCCCCCATAGTCCTGTGGTGATGGGTGAATGACGAAGCAGCAGGTGCAGATACAGTGAAAGTTGTAGCCACAACCTCACACACAGGTGGCCCAGGGCAATGGGTCACTCTCTACTGGAATGAAGCAGCCCCGTTTAGGATTGCTCTGCTCACCTCCATAGTCTGAGGAAGGGGCTAGAAAAGGTTCTCTAAACATAGCCTGCTTCACCCTAATGTCTATCCTATGGCCTGCTTGCCATGGCAGGTGAGGATCCCAACAATGTGGTTGAATCACAAAGAAAAAAGCATTGTTGACTTTGCTCACCATTGGCACACAGGATGTGTGCATGCACATGGATAGTTCCAAAACAGACAGACTTGAGAGACGGACAGCACTTGTCACAAGAGAACTCAACAGGTACAACATCCAGATCAGTGAGACAAGGTTTGCAGACGAAGGCCAACTGACAGAAGTTGAAGCCGGTTATACTTGTTTTTGGAGTGGCTGCAGCAGTGATGAACGTTGTGAAGCAGGAGTGGGTTCCACCATCAGATCTAATCTGATTAGCAAATTAGCCAGCCTCCCTAAAGGATTCAATGAATGACTCATGTCTCTGCAGGTCCCTCGCAAAGGAAAGCACCATGCCACCTTCATCAGTGTATATGCCCCCACCATGACAAATCCAGATGAAATTAAAGACAAGTTTTATGAAGACTTGGAGTTCCTCATAGTATCTGTGCCCAAGATGGATAAGCTCATCATCTTAAGCAACTTCAATGCCAGAGTGAGTGCAGACTACCAGATCTGGGAGGGTATCGGGAGGAATGGAGTTGGCAAATGTAACAGCAATAGTCATCTACTTCTGAAGACCTGCACAGCTCATGACCTGTTGATCACAAACACAGTCTTCTGCCTACCCAACCATAACAAAATTTTCTGGATGCATCCACACAGCAAGCACTGGCATATCACTGATTATGTTATAGTAAGGAGAAGGGACAGGCAGGATGTTAGAGTGACTAAGGCCATGTGTGACACAGATGGCTGGACAGACCACAGACGCATCCTCTCAAAACCCAACATGCACACTCAGCCCAGGTGGCGCCCACAGGGGAAAAAAAACAATAGGTGCCTGAATGTTAGCAAGTTAGAACAGCACTCTGTGCACCAGAACCTCAGGGAGCACCTCGACAGTAAGCTTGACCAACTCATTTTTGGCACCAGCAGTGCAGAAGAGGACTGGGCAGCCTTTAGGGATGCAGTCTACAACACTGCTTTGCTCACTTGGACTTGAACACATGCAAACACCAGGACTGGTTTGATGATAATGATGAAGACATTCAGAAGCTGCTGGATAAGAAGTGCAAAGCCTTCAGATCCCTCCAGCAAGACATTACATCCATCTTCAAGAAAGCAGCCTATAACCCCATCAAAAGCAAGGTGCAAGCAAATCTCAGAGAGATACAAGACTCCTGGCTTAGCAGAAGGGCAGATGAGATCCAGAAGTATGCTGATAAGAGCAACTACAAGCATTTCTATGATGCTCTGAAGACCATCTATGGGCCATAGTCCTCTGGAATATCAACACTGCTCAGTGCCAATCCACCCTACTTACTGACAAGAAAGCCATGCTGGAAAGATGGGCTGAGCACTTCAACAATGTCCTGAATAGGCCTTCCTCTATCAATACCAAACCCATTGACCACATGCTGCAAGTCACCATTAATACCTCCCTGGCAGAACCTCCAAATGAATCAGAGATTAAGGAAGCAATTAAGCTTCTCTCCAATAGTAAAGCACCAGGCTCTGACTCCATTACTGCTGTAATCTACAAGACGGGGGACCAGTCTTGTTAAAGAAGCTCACTGTGCTCTTCCAGACCATGTGGCAACAGGAAATTATCCCTCAGGTGCTAAAGGATGCCTCCATCGTCCATCTTTATAAGATAAAGGGAAACAGGCAGTCTTGTGACAACCACAGATGAATCTTTCTCCTGGTCATTGCCAGGAAAATCCTTGCCAGAGTCCTCCTCAACTGTCTTATTCAACACATGGAAGATGGACACCTGCCAGAGAGTCAGTGCGGCTTTAGACAGGGCTGGAGGACACTGGACATGATATTTGCAGCACATCAAATTCAGGAGAAGTGCCAGGAACAAAACAGGGACCTTTACACAATGTTCGTGGACCTGACCAAAGCCTTTAACACCATCAGTTCTGAGGGGCTATGGCGGATCATGAAGAAGTTTGGCTGCCCAGGCAAATTCATCAGTATGGTGCGCCAGTTCCATGATGGCATGCTTGCTTGAGTACTGGATAGTGGAGACTCCTCTGATTCCTTTCCAGTCAAGAACAGAGTCAAGCAAGGCTGTGTATTGGCACCCATGCTGTTCAGCATGATATTCTCAGCCATACTGGCAGATGGCTTCTGCAATGATGAAGAAACCAGCATGAAGATAAGATACAGGACTGATGGCAGGCTCTTCAAACTGCGGAAGCTACAGGCCAAGAACAAAGTCGAAGAGGACATTGTGCACAATTTCCTGTTTGCGGATGACTGCGCACTCAATGCTGCCACTGAACGCTGCTTTTCCACTGCCTGTAGAAACTTTGAACTCACAATTAATACCAAGAAGACTGAGGTTTTGCATCAGCCCACACCACAGAAGATGTATGCAGAATCAGCTATTACCACTGAAGGTGAGATCTTGAAGGCTGTTGACAAGTTTACATACCTCAGCAGCACACTCTCCAGATTTGTGAACAGTGACGATGAGGTAGACACTCGCATTGCCAAGGCAAGCTCTGCATTTGGATGGTTGTGGGAGACAGTGTGGGAGAGGAGAGGCATCAATCTGTCCACAAAGCTGAAGGTGTACAAGGCAGTCGTACTGCTCACACTACTGTATGCTGTGAGACATGGACTGTGTACGAGTCATACTGCCCACACTACTGTGTGCCTGTGAGACATGAACTGTGTATGGGTCATACTGCCCACACTACTGTGTTCCTGTGAGACATGTACTGTGTATGAGTCATACTGCCCACACTACTGTGTGCCTGTGAGACACGGACTGTGTATGAGCTTCATGACAAAAAGCTGAATTGCTTCCATATGAACTGCTTAAGAAGGCTGCTGAAAATTACCTGACAGGACAAAATTCCTGACATAGTTGTCCTCTCTCAAGCTGGACTGCCAAGTATCTACATCCTGCTGAGGACAGCCCAAGTCAGATAGGCAGGCCACCTTGTACATACACCAGATACATGCCTCCCCAAGAGACTGTTTTATGGTGAACTTGTAGGAGGCAAATGCACACAAGGTTGGCAAAAAAAGTGCTTCAAGGACACACTGAAAGTCTCTCTGAAGAGCTTCAGCATTGACCCAGACTCCTCGGAAACCCTAGTGCAAGACTGCCCTGCCTGGCAAAGCTGCATCAGCAAAGGTGCTACCTCCTTTGAGCAGAGCAGGACCACAGAAGCACAGAGGAAGTATGAGCTGTGTAAATCTACAGCCAACTCACTGCCAACTAACTCAAATGACCACTCATGCCCAACATGCAGCAGAGTTTTCCAAGCCTGCATCGGACTGATCAGCCACAGATGGACACACCATACTCAGTCAACCTCCTTGATGTGATGTCTTTGGTCATCGTCAACAATGATGGATGAACAACACTGCTCATATGTGTGGCCCCCTGTCCATGACCTGTCCAGCTTTCCTGCAATAACAGATATTGACATCTGGACAGTGTGTACAACTCTTACCGTAGGTGTAGCTGACATGCAGAATAGTTGGCAATTCAAGTTCTTGGAACATAGCCTTGTTAACCACAGTACTGTACCTAGGCCACTAGGATACAACAGCCGGGAGTAAGTGCTGGCCACATCCTGACAGTATTAACCACCTGTATACATAGCTCATTGACCCCTGCCTATTGTGGTCATGCAACAAGTTATCATGTTGATTAGGACAGACCTGGCAATGTGGCTCTGCTGCTATTTCAATACAAACATACATATTACTGCATTTTTATGAGAATATGGGTTTTTGGGGAGCACACCTGTCAACCGTACCCATTTACAGAGACTATGCTGATATTTGCTTTACATTTTGGTCCCATTTAGCATAGTATTGTGCCCTGTATTGCAGACTCGAGGCATATCACTAAACACCACAGGTCAGATTGTAGTGGCATTCATTTGCGTTTCAGACTTCTTACCCTTCAGACCCTTACTGCAACTGCAAGACCTGCTGTGCTATCACTATGTAAGTCTGTCGAGGAGTATGTCATCATTGTAACCATTTGTGGGCCTTTGACAGGCATTTCTTTATGGTTTTCTATAGCTGACTTGATAGGTGAGGCTGAGGGTTGAGTATGGGACCCCCACACTGACATCCATGCCTGTGACCGATGACCCCCCACCAGTTAGTTGCTCCCCCCATATATACTGCTATAGGATTTGTCACCTTGAGTACTACTGCATAGTGTGAGGAAGCCAGTATTGGTCAAACATTTCCTGGTTTCCCACATAGCTGTCAGTTGTCTGCTGCTATCCCAGTAGGCCACCCCATTCCCCTTGCATGCATGCAGCAATACCATAGATATGCTACCAGAACATACTACTCAATTGTTTTATTGTTAAGAAGACTGACTTACATTGTGCCTGCAGCAGTTGTGAGGACAGTGCTTAAGGGCTGCCTATGTTGGATGCACAAAGTACACTGCCTATACATGGTACGTACAGGTAGTGTGATATGTGTCATCCATTTTACTGTGTGTGCGAGTCGGAGAGAGATGTCAGTGCCTGGGTCCCTACAGTGTCAGTGTGTGTGCTATGCATTGCCTCTTTGCCAAGGCCAGGGCATACTGTGCATGCCTCTGTCTGCCTACAGGAGCTGTCTCAGTGGGTTACTCCTCAAAGTCCCTCTATGCTTGTGGGAACCTTGTCAATGGTGGGGACTGTGTGGCCCATCCCCGTGCTGTTCCTGCTGCAGCTGATTCCCCAGGATCATATTGTGTAGCACGGCACATACTATGAACATGTGTGCATATGTGGCTGGAGAGTACTGCAAGGCTACACCAGATACGTCAAGGCAGCAGAACCGCGACTTGATCATCCCAAACACATGCTCTGTAATCATCCTGGTTTGTGCTTGTGCCTCATTATGGCGTTCTTGAATGGGTGTGTGTGCATTTCTGATGGGTGTCATCATCCATGGCTCCAGTGCATAGTCAGTATCCCCTACCAGATTGCCATACAGGATGTCCCCCCTGGCAAATCCCTAATACAGCTATGAGGAATGCCAGATGTGGGAGTCGTGATAGCTTCCAGGACTGCCAGCACACACATTCATGATAATGCCCTGGGCATTGCACATGACCTGGCAGTTGATGGAGTGAAAGCCCTTGTGGTTTATGTAGACCCTACCCTGTTCACTGGGTGGTGTTTGATGTGGATGTGCGTGCAGTCTATGGCACCCAGTACCTCTGGGTAGTCTGCTACATGGTGGAAGAGGTGCATATTGCTGGTCCTCTTCTCATGGTTGCTGAGAAAGTAAATGTGCTCACCAGCATGTGGTAGCATGGCATTAAGGAACTGGTAGCGGAGACCCAGGGAGAAAAGCTCCACACAGGGAAGTTAACTGAAAAAAGAAATTACAATAGTAGCCTAAGGGAAGCACTAAAAATATACAAAATATGAAAATGAACATAGTGTCCAGATTTACAAAGATAGATAGCAGCAAATATGTACAAATAAAGATACAACTGGAATAAAATGTACTTATCATACAGGGTAACAGAAAATGGCATCAATTTACATTTACACGTGTTTCATAAGTTAGCAAGAATTCCACTTGAATAAATACCTGTAAGTTAATAGTAATAATACATAATTTAACAGTAAGTCAAAGGTAGAAGAGTTAGCACAAAAGAAATGTTATCTAAGAGGAGTGGAAAGTCTTAATCTGGGGCAGAGCATGGGCAAAGCCATTTACTGGTAAGGTGAGTTTCTGCTGAAAACTGGCTTGTTCCAGGTCATACTTTCCAGGTAAACAAATGTTAAGTATAAATGAATATTCACACACACACACATATATTTGTATATATATATATATATATATATATATATATATATATATATATATATATATATATATATAGCTAGATACACATACCCATATATATATATATATATATATATATATATATATATTTATATGGGTTCTAGCAGATTATATATATATATATATATATATATATATATATATATATATATATATATATATATATATATATATATATATATATACACACACACATAGATGTAGATATATATATATATATATATATATATATATATATATACAGGTTCTATCATATTTGTCAAATGTCTGCTTGGTCGACTGCTGTTGTTGTGTGATTTCAGAGATAATATGTATAATTAGCAGGGAGTGTGGGGGTGCAGCCTCTACTTATAGGGTTCAAGGGGGCTTGCTTCCAGCAAAAAAATACTTTATTTTTAATTTTTGCATGTGCCAAGGTTTGTTGACATATACATTTTCAATGTAAAGACATTGATGTTTGGTGTGTTGAAAATAGGTGTATTCAATGTATATGAATATACCCAAATATATATATATGTATATATATATATATATATATATATATATATATATATATATATATAAATAGGAGCACTAAAATATGTCAGCTGCACAACTAACAGTTGTTTTGTTGACATACTTTGGTTAACAAAGCAATTGATCAATATTTTCGTGAGACTGCTACATTAATAATGTTGGAGAATATGCCCTTTTTTAGGTGTTGGGCGATTTTGGAGTCGGAATATATAATTTGCAAGGGTGTGGGGCTACAGCTCCTAACATGTGTGTTTCAGGTTTAGTTGCCCCCTGCAAAAAACATTGCATTTTAGTTGCATGCCTTATAATTATATCTTGGAGTATTTGCAGTTCATTATCACCTGTTTTTTTAATATGTTTTGTGTCAACATCAGTGATATTGGCATGTGGATATTTTGCTATTTTTATGGATGTTTATTGATATATATATATATATATATATATATATATATATATATATTATATATATATATATATATATATATATATATATATATATATATATATAAAAATGGGTCTACTTCAGAATGTTGACTGTTCAGAATGCCGACTTCATATGGCCGACACCATATTAACGATATTCTGAAAGACCGACATCCTGAAATAGCACCATTTACCTACCTGTAAACACAGTAAAACTGTGTTATGCAGGGAGGCAACCCCCCCTGCACCCCCCACACCCCCTGCTACTCAAATATTCTCACTCCAAGATCACACTACAGTGCAGGAAAGGAGAATCTCCCAGTCCCGCACTGTAGTGGGATCTTCGCTATCATTTGTCTGCCTTTCAAACATTTGCTCATATGGAGTTGACCATATGAGTTTCGAACATTTGAAAGTTTGAACAAATGAAGGGCTCCATATATATATATATATATATATATATATATATATATATATATATATATATATATATCTGTATATATCTATATCTGTATATATATATATATATATATATATATATATATATATATATATATATATATATATATGTGTATAGATATATATATATATATATATATATATATATATATATATATATAAAACAATTAACAGAGACAGATTCATGTTACCTAGAAGGATAACTGGAATGTTGTGGAACTGAGCAACAAAAAATGAATAGTATTTAATCAAAAAGATAAGCCTGGCCCCTGGTGCAGAAGTTTAAAGATATGTGCTATTAACAATATGGTTTCTGTTGTACAGGTTTAAGTCCCTCAGCTTCCATTTGCCTATCTGTAGGATCTTGAGCAACTCACCTATGCATGCAATGTTTGAGGGCAGTTGGGAAACTGGGCTAATCTCATGTGTAGTAGCTACCTATGAATCTATGATTTGCATATGCTTTTCAGAATAAATGGTATAAGTAGAGGTTAATAATTATGGAGCAGAAGAGAATCATACATATAAAATATAATGTGAAAGAAAATGAAACAGATGAAGAAAGTGAAGTGCTGGCTAAAGGCCGCCTATAGAAATAAAAACAATTATAAAAACAACAGGAGGGCAATGCACTGCCATTTAAGTACATGCTAATGAAGTTTAGCAAGCTAAGAAAATAATTCTACAATGCCCGATACATTCAGGCATGTAGAAAATATGAATGTAAAAAAAATATGGGAATCCACTGTAACTTAAAGGGGGACAAAACATCACTCACAAAAAAAGGTAGTAGATTGGGCCTACATTGTCACAGGAAGGTTCCAGTCAACTTTCAGACAATTCTTGGAGGAGCCGTATAGCATATTAATGAAAATGAATCACAGGGGCTGTTAGGCTGGTCTGCCCAGTATATTGTGGCAATGGGTATAAATTCCTGGTTAGATACAGGTAGAATTATTTCACTCTAATAGCAGAATTACACTATATTATCAGTAGTTTACCTCTTCTAACCTTAAATAATAAAACATGACTATGTGAGGAGTAGTTTGCAAAGGATTACTGCCAAGTTTAAAAATATTAGTAAAACAGCTATATACTGATGTTTCCAGTATCTTTGTAGTTAGTAAACTATAAGATAAAGCAGCAGAAAATTATATATCTGCATTGCTATATTTGGTGCAGTTCTTTTTATTATAAATAAGACATCATCTAACAAAATTGTTGGGAACAATATAGCTTTAAAATATAAACTTATAAACAATATAAGTTTAAAATCTATAAACCCCAAAAACAAAACATCAGTGCAATACATCCTTGGCAATTGTTGTAAGAATGTTTCAAAATCTTATACACATGCCTGCCCAAGACCCTTCATAAATCTATGCTAAGATCTAGCCAGTACATTCAGCTTCAATTTAAAACAGAATATGTTTGTTTAATTACTAGATCATAAATAAAAAAATCAATATGAGTAGGGAAACCTGCAAAAAATAAAACAGCAAATTGCTTTTAATAATCAGCTGTTATATAGCTAAATAATCTGTGTAGATGCTCTTGGAGCCATAGGTCCTGAAGACTATAAGGAATATTGTCCATGAACCTAACATGCCTATTTCAAGTGGGTTACCCAAAAAACACATATGTCTCACTCCCATACTGCCCCTTCTAGGATCCGGGTTCAAACCTGTCCTTACATTTCCAGTGCAGGAGAGGTTGGCCTGGACAGAGTGTTTAACCACAACTCAGTCCATGGGCCCTACTTAGAAAGGACACACTCTCATCTTCATAGTCTGTTAAATGTCTCACTTTCATACATTTTATTAAAAGAAGACTATAATCAGCAAAAGAAAAGGAGGAGAATCTTTATTCCACTTCCTGGTAGCAGCCTTTTTAACCAGTTAATAATATTGCATATACTTGTCTTATATCATGCTTTTCCTAACCATATTTGTTAAGAAATCCGAACAACTATACCTGACATCCACCATCCTGGACCATAATCTTTCCAATAGGATTCACGTATTTGGTAAATACTTTGCCAAGTAGCTGTAGTATCAGAATATAGTGAAGTTAAACATTCTCACTCTCATTCTCAACTAAGCGCAGATGGGTTGTAGCATATGAAGTCAACCCAGCCTGGAATAAAAATAATGAATGCTGTGCAAGAAAAAGTAACTATAAAGATAAGATCTGGTACGCAAATATGAAGAATCCCAAGCTACTATGTAGGTAGAGAGATAAATATACACATATACTGAAGCTTCTGATATTAGAATTGGTAATATAACCTCTAAATTCCTCTTCAGAAATGTTTGACACCAGTTTTGGTTTTATTCTTTTGAGCTGCTTTATTGCTTCTTCTTAACATTTCATAACAGCACAAGCTTACATGAACAATGAGGTGGCAGTTACCAGCAACAGTCACCAGGTAACTGAGATATGAGCACAGATGTCTTGAATGTGTGTTGTTTTTTCAGGAGAGAAACAATATATTGGTCATCAAGTACATTGAACCACATCCCACTCAAACTCTAAACTCTCCACTATTCTTTTACAAAGGAAAGACCCACCATGTCTAGGTAGGCAATAATATTCCTTTTTCAAAAATTTAAATGAGCTAATGGAAAAACTTTTTAAACTATATACTCTAATCCTCTAAAATGGAAGCAGATGCTGACAGTCCCCCTGTGGGGCATGATAAATACAAAGAAAATTATTTTAAAGTCTGGGTTCAAGTCTGGGGTCAAGAATTAAGCCAAGGCTTTTCCATTTAACAAGGTATGTAGGGACTAGTCAAAAAAAGAACACCCTTGTTTGGGTTGCCAGAAGAAATCATTCCATGGCAAGACATCCAGTGTATTATTTAGGCCCATGAGAATAGATTATCTCATTAACCATATGAAGTTCAACATCACTGCTCGGAAATATTTTAACCAACTGTGCAAAAGTCAGGAACTGCATGTGCTATGTATATATACCTGAAGTAAGTAATGACCTTTTGTGGGGAATTGCCTTTGCTATAAATACAATCAGAGGTATAAATAGCATTTTAATTGAAAAAGTCCTCTGGGGTGTTTCAGAAAAAGCCTTATTAAGGTGTGGTGAATGGAGACATTGGTCCTGGGTGTGCAATCAGCACTGTAGAACAGCTGCCTATCAGTCCCCATAAGCAGTCTTTGCAATGACTTAAGCAGGCACAGTATCAGCTGTAACTGCTTAAAAGGCATTCATTCAATCAGTGGTGAAATCTCTGTTATCAGATGAGTGTGCTAGTCTGTTTTGCCATTAACTGCAAGGATGCAAGCAGTACAAATAAAGATACAACTGGAGAAAAATGTACTTATCATACAGGGTAACAGAAAATGGCATCAATTTACATTTACACATGTTTCATAAGTTAGCAAGAATTCCACTTGGATGGATACCAGTAAGTTAGTAGTAATAATATAGGTTCATAGGTTCATAGGTTCATAGGTTCATACTAGGCTATCTGCCCGAGGGCATTTACAAGCCTAGCCCATCGTTTTGTGGCTTATGCCACCCCTTTAGTATGGGGAACTATACCCATTATTTTGCTGTGCCTCTGTCGAGCAGTGACACTGAGGTAATCCCTGGGGTATATCTGCGATCTCCCATCCATTGGTCAAGATTTCTCTTGAACAAGGCCAGCGAGGTGCTCTGCCTCACATGTACCGGGATTCTGTTCCACAGCATAGGGAGTCTTTGGGTGATGAATCTATCCCTCCAGCACGTCCTATTAATAGCCGTGTCGAGGTTTAAGTCTCCGCCCTTGTGGCTCTGATGGATCTAGATTTTTGAGGTGAAGCATATTCATCAAATCTGGGTTTGACATGGCCTTGTATGTTAGGCAAAGGTCACCTCTGAGCAAGCGGTGGCGACTGAATAGAGCTGGAGTTCTTTCAGTCGGGCAGCATAGGATAGATTTTTGAGACCCTTTATCCTTTTGGTGAGGAACTTTTGTGGCCTCTCCAGCTGCTGCAAGTGTCGGGTCAGATACATTCCAAATGGGGCATTGTACTCAATCATTGGTCTGATGAGTGATGAGTAAAGGGAGACTATAACCTCCCTTGATCTAGATGAGAATCCCTTCATGATAAGGTGGGCAATGTAGAAGGTCTTCCTAACTACTTTAGCTACATGGGTGTCGAATGACAGACTACTATCAACCTGGGTCCCCAGGTCCCTGATAACTTCTTCTGTGCTCAGTGGATTGCCTCCTATTTGGTAGCTAGGGGTAACCTTGTTTTTCCCGAAGGGTATGACTATGCATTTTTGGCATTTAACTTTAGGCCGTGGCTCTGGCACCAGTTATCCGTTTCTGTGAGACCCTTCTGAAGGATATCTGTGTCAGATGTGTTTTCTACTATGGTGCCCAGTTTGCAGTCATCTGCAAACTTTGTCAGCCATAACCCTCCTGTGTTTGCTTGTACTTCAGAAAAGTAGATGCCAAACAAGAGTGGGCCCAGGACTGAGCCCTGTGGGACACCACTTGTGACAGGCTTTGAGTCTGACATGGCGCCAGCAACTCTGACCCTGTGGGTTCTGTCACTCAGCCAGTTTGCAACCCATCTTGTGATGTATGGGTTAACATTTAAGCTGATGAGTTTTTCAATGATGCCCGAGTGGGGTATTGTATCGAAGGCCTTAGCCAGATCGAGGTAGGCTGTATGGACTGCCTTTCCCTCATCAATGGCTTTGGTGACTGCTTTGAAAAAGTCAACCAAGTTTAAAAGGCATGATCTGCCTTTGACAAAGCCAAACTGGGTTGGATCCAAAGTCTGCAAATTCCCAATGTCTTTATTTATGAGGTCCATTATGATCCTCTCCATGGCTTTGCAGATAAGGCTTGTCAAGCTAAAGGGCGGTAATTACCAGGGTCGGTGGAGGCACCGCCTTTGTGAAGTGGGACCACAGTTGCAGTGCGCCACTCCTGGAGTGCGTATCCAGAGGTAAGACTTTGATTAAACAGCTGTCCTAGCTGTGGGTTTAATTCCTCATTGAGTTCGTGGAGCACACAGCCGGGGACACCATCAGGTCCCATGGATGCTGTGTTTTTGCTTTGGAGAGAGCAGTTCTCACTTGGGCGCTGGAGATGTTTGGGGGCTGCAATCATTTGGTATAGATATCTCTCCTTTTGGGGAGGGGTGAGAAGTTTGCACTGAACCTGTCAGCCAGTATGTTGGCAATGTCTGTAGGATCAGTAATCTTCACATCATTTTGAACTAGTTCTGAGCATATCTGGGAGTTTCCTCCTAGGTTTCTAACATAGCTAAAGAAGGCCTTATGATTGTCTTTTGAGTCTTTAGCTATTTTTCTCTCAAATTTGCTTTGGATGATTTTATGAGAGCTCTTAGTTTTTACTTATAGTGATCAAGGGTGTCTTACCTTTTAAGGATTTTGCTCTATCTTGTAGTAGCTTCCTCCTTTTGTTGTAGAGTTTGTTTATGGCTGGGGTCCACCAGACTGGACGCTTGCCTTTGGTACAAAGAGTCTTTGTTTTGCTTGGGATTGCCTTATCCATGCAGTCCTGCAGGTGCTGGTAGAAGGCATTTGTAAGTGATTCAGCGGCTTGAGTACTGTTTTCCGCGGCTCGGGGCCTTAAAGGAGA
Source organism: Protopterus annectens (assembly GCF_019279795.1). Lineage (NCBI taxonomy): Eukaryota > Metazoa > Chordata > Ceratodontiformes > Protopteridae > Protopterus > Protopterus annectens. Next base: position 130,421,297 of record NC_056735.1, read on the forward strand.
CCACACTAGTCTTTAGAAGTGTGAAGTCGGCTTTTGTGAAGTTCTTTACTGTGGTCTTTTTTATTTCAGGTGGGGTGGGATGAGGACCTCCAGCGAGATTAGTTTGTGATCTGATCTCACCAGTGAGGGGTATACTTCCGGTGTTGAACATTGTGCTCCCATGTTCGTGATGATGAGATCGAGTACGTTATCTCCTCTTGTGGGAATGGTGACTAGTTGTTCCATGGCATTTGAGTTTATGAATTCCAGGAACTTTTGGGCTAGGGTGTTTGGGCTTGAGTAGTGTTCCCAGTCTATATTTGGGTAATTGAAGTCACCTAGTATGATGGTGTTTGGTGATACATTTATCCCTCTAGTGTTTTCAGGAAGGCCATGTGAGGTTCCTGAGTTTGTGAGGGTGGCCTGTAACATGCTACTATTTGCAGAGCAGTCTTGCCTACGGTTAATTGCACCTGGATGGTCTCCGATGCATCATGCGTTGCCACCAGTCTTGAGGTGTGGGTGTCCTTGATGAATATGGATACCCCCCCTCCTTTCTTGGTATTTTCCTGATTTTGGGGCCGGACGCATGATATGAGGTAAAACCTGATAGCGCTGGGGTGCTCTCAGGAGCCTTGAACCAGGTTTCTGTCACAGCACAGACATCGATGTTCTCCATACTGAGAAGGGCCTCGAGTGCGTGCATTTTGAGATTTAGACTTCTGGCATTGAGCAGCATTACCCTTAGTTTATTTCCTTTTTGTGTTCTAGGGTGGTAGGTTTAGAATTTGAGCCTTGCCTAAAAAGGCACTATGGGGGTGGCAAGAGCCTTTGCCAATATCCGGAATCCCAGGGGTGACAGGTGCAAGCCGTCCCTTGCGAAGCAGCGTGGCTTGTCCAGCATGTCATCCCAGGCAGACAGATACTGGATCCCTTTGAATGACACCAGTGTTTAAGCCAATTGTTAAAGCTGATCATCTTATCTCTGTATTGTGGCATCATTCTTGGTGAAGGTAGGATACTGCTCAAGGTCAGGGTCATACCTGCCTGGGCTACATAATCAGAGAGCTCCTCAATGTCTCTTTTCATGTAGTCCAAGGAGGTACGTCTCAGGTCGTTTACACCAGCGTGGACAATGATTGAGTCATATTTGTACCTGCTGTTGAGAGACCTGAGTGCTTGCGTTATGTGGCGGATTCTAGCGCCCGACAGACAGCTTACTGTGACCTTCTCCTTACTCAGTCTGGTGAGCGGGACATCAGTGTGTCTGACTATGGAGTCACCAATGACTAGTGTGTCTGGCATTGTGTTTGGCCTTAAGGGCTGTGACTGTTTGACACTCTGACTGTGAGGTCTATGTGTTGCAGGTGTTGTGTTCTGAGGTGGTGGTTTTTTGGGTGTCTGCTTTGGTGGCCTCTGCTTTTTGGTAGATTTTTGATCAGAGCCTCCGAGTATGTCTTTGTGTGTTTATGTGTATGATTTGAGGTTGTAATGGTACTATGTGAGACTGGGTCTATAGTGTGTGTGGTAACCTTCCCCTCCTGACTGGTCTTGCCAGTCCTATGTTGAGAGAGCTCAGCCTCCAGTTTGGCCGTATAGTTGCATCTCTCGCATGTATTTGTGTTTTGTGGGAGGAGGAGTGGGTTGTCTGTGTACATGAGGCAATTGTAACATTGCCTCAATATTCCCAGGTTCACCAGCTGAGCAGGAGATGACACTAGCAACTGATCCCTCGACATGCTAGAAGGATAGACAAAAAACTTTATAAAGATTCGGGGATGTGGGTGACCGAGAAATGGGGGTTGCCTTTTGGGGTGCTATCTATAAGAGTGCCGTATCAAGGTAATAAGTACTGTAGGAGCAAGTGCTAGGTTTAACAGATAGAGAATAGTCTACTTAGAGTCAAGTAGAGATGATCTTTTTAGTTATAGGATCGCTGATTAGATGAGTAGTATAGGTCGAGGAAGGTAGTTTCAAGGGAAAATTTGAAGAGTGGACTTTAGGTAGCCGAATAGTTTAAACCTGCTTAACGCCGCTGCCCTAGTGTGCAACAGTGGCAACTCCGCTAAATCGCTAATCTGGCGCTAAAGCGTGCCTTATAGCAGTGGGCTGGAAAAGACAGGAAATGACCCAAAATGGCCAATAAACTACAAGTTACTGCCTTAAACCACTCCTCTGAGGACAAACAGGCAGTTCAGTACTCCCTACTCCCACTAGTGAGTAAAGAAACTACCCTTGACCAAACAAGGAAAATGGAGAAAACAGGAACCAAGACAAAGCCCAGGGATCAGCAAAATCTGGTCTCTGGAACACTAGTTTAGGAAAGTATGGAAAGCAAGGATATTTTTGTTTTTTTCAAGTTTTTTTACAGAAAAGCAGAAAACACAATAAATGCTATGATTTTCGATTAAATGCTATCAAAAGCTAGTACACTTGAGTGTATTAGCCTGTAGTTTAACTTTTAGGCAAAACTTAAACTAGCAAGTGCAGTAAACAGTTTTAACTTATAAACACAGAAAAACAGTGCAAACTTTGATAAAATAAGCAGAAACAGTAGTCGAAAGGCACAAAAAGTCGAAAAAGCCAAGAAAAATACTTAAAATCTGGAAAGGTAGTCTTTTCTGGTCTCTGCTGCTAGAGGAACACTGCTGGCCACCACGAGGAGCTGTGCTGAGTTCTCAATAGCTGGAAAAGCCCGCCAAAAGCGTGCTTTATAGCAGGGGCTGGAAAAGACAGGAAATGACCCAAAATGGCCAATAAACTACAAGTTACTGCCTTAAACCACTCCTCTGAGGACAAACAGGCAGTTCAGTACTCCCTACTCCCACTAGTGAGTAAAGAAACTACCCTTGACCAAACAAGGAAAATGGAGAAAACAGGAACCAAGACAAAGCCCAGGGATCAGCAAAATCTGGTCTCTGGAACACTAGTTAGGAAAGTATGGAAAGCAAGGATATGTGTTTTGTTTTTTTCACGTTTTTTACAGAAAAGCAGAAAACACAATAAATGCTATGATTTTCGATTAAATGCTATCAAAAGCTAGTACACTTGAGTGTATTAGCCTGTAGTTTAACTTTTAGGCAAAACTTAAACTAGCAAGTGCAGTAAACAGTTTTAACTTATAAACACAGAAAAACAGTGCAAACTTTGATAAAATAAGCAGAAACAGTAGTCGAAAGGCACAAAAAGTCGAAAAAGCCAAGAAAAATACTTAAAATCTGGAAAGGTAGTCTTTTCTGGTCTCTGCTGCTAGAGGAACACTGCTGGCCACCACGAGGAGCTGTGCTGAGTTCTCAATAGCTGGAAAAGCCCAAAAGCGTGCTTTATAGCAGGGGCTGGAAAAGACAGGAAATGACCCAAAATGGCCAATAAACTACAAGTTACTGCCTTAAACCACTCCTCTGAGGACAAACAGGCAGTTCAGTACTCCCTACTCCCACTAGTGAGTAAAGAAACTACCCCTTGACCAAACAAGGAAAATGGAGAAAACAGGAACCAAGACAAAGCCCAGGGATCAGCAAAATCTGGTCTCTGGAACACTAGTTAGGAAAGTATGGAAAGCAAGGATATTTTTTGTTTTTCAAGTTTTTTACAGAAAAGCAGAAAACACAATAAATGCTATGATTTTCGATTAAATGCTATCAAAAGCTAGTACACTTGAGTGTATTAGCCTGTATATAATTTAACAGTAAGTCAAGGGTAGAAGAGTTAGTACAAAAGAAAGGTTATCTAAGAGGAGTGAAAATATCTTAATCTGGGGCAGAGCATGGACAAAGCCATTTACTGGTAAGGTGAGTTTCTGCTGAAAACTGGCTTGTTCCAAGTTGTACTTTCCTGGTAAGCAAATGGTAAGTATAAATGAATACACACACACACATGTATTTGTATATATAGCTAGATACATATACATATATATATATATATATATATATATATATATATATATATATATATATATATATGGGTTCTATCAGATTATATATATATAGATATACATATATACGGGTTCTATCATATTTGTCAAATGTCTGGTCGACTGCTGTTTTTGTGTGATTTCAGAGATAATATGTATAATTAGCAGGGAGTGTGGGGGTGCAGCCTCTACTTATAGGGTTCAAGGGGGATTGCTTCCAGCAAATAAATGTTTTATTTTTAATTTTTGCATGTGCCAAGGTTTGTTGACATATACACTGTCAATGTAAAAACATTGATGCTTGGTGTGGTGAAAATAGGTGTATTCAATGTATATGAATATACCCAAATATGAATATATATATATATATATATATATATATATATATATATATATATATATGGGAGCACTAAATTATGTCAACTGCACAACTACCAGTTGTTTTGTTGGCATACTTTGGTTAACAAAGCAACTGATCAACGGTACCTGTTATGTGTTTATGTGTGAGTATGGGAGTGTGTGTGTGTGTGTGTGTGTGTGTGTGTGTGTGTGTGTGTGTGTGTGTGTGTGTGTGCGTGTGTGTGCGTGTGTGTGCGTGTGTGTGTGCGTGTGTGTGCGTGTGTGTGTGTGTGTGTTTTCCTATCTGCGATTATGTTACTAGCAGAGATTTTTTTTTATATTTTTCCTCAACTCTGAATTTTCTGCTTTTGTTTAAATGGGAGTGCCAACTGGGGCATTGCTCATGACACCTCATGACCTAGCTACAGCTCTGAGATTCTGCATTTTAACTGGATTATGTTTTAAGGAAGTTGTAGCATTTCTTTTTCACCCTAGTAATTGAATTACTGAATGTTCTTTGCAGAGAGGGACTCAGGCAGATACCCACGTGTTTAACATTAACTGTGTCCCAGGGGTATTATAAAAAATGATTTGTACTAGGAGAAGCACCACTCACCACTTAAGAGTGTTATTTTTAAACTACCACAATTTCATATGTGATGGACATATATGCCTCTAAACTAAATGTTTTTTTTTTGTTCTTAAGTGCAAAAACATTTATTTTAAGGTATATCAAGTTACACCCCGGGATTCACTATACTTCCGTGCAGGACTAGTTTAAATCCTGCACAGAAGCAGCCATTTAGGAGCAGGACGGCAGTGGGCCAGGCATATTAATGCGTCTCACTCCAGTACATTCCATTTTCCATGTCAAATCACCTTGTGAACAAAATTTTTTGTAGTATAACCTACTAAATAACATATGTGAACTGGAGTACTGCATTAAATGCAGGTGTGAGGTGTCATTGTCATAATGTTGTAAAATCCATAGACACTCACAAGTGCCCCATACAGTATATGTACACATGAATCAGGGATACAAATCAAAGGCACAATGTGTAATGAATGATAAATCCATAGAGTTTCCAAATCCACCACCTTCCCAAGAACCACTGTACATTACTGTCTAAATTAGTGCAGGGATAAGCGGCAGTAAGCACTAATAAGCAAGAGTAAGCATATTTAAGTGGTAGTAGGTGGGTTTAAGCCTGTTTGCATGGGGGTAAGCTATGCACACACAGGTTAAGCAATATTGAAGCTAACGCTCTATAAGCATATTTAACCGGAGGTTAGCATTGCTTACCATCGCTCAAACCCATGCAAACCTGCTTACAATTGCTTAAAAGTGCCTTAATCACTCTGTATGCATCAACTGCTCTTCTGGCCAGAAACAAAATAAATAGCCTTTGCAGGTCTTGAACTCAGGACCCTGTACACTATAGTCACAGTAGTCAGCCACTAAGCCATCACAGCACTACATAAGACTAAGGTATCACCAAACAGATCCTCACTATAGGAAAATCAAACTGAACATGTGATAGGAATATATATATATAGTTTTATGTTGTCTAATCTACTACATAACATAAATATGTGAACTGGAGTACTGCATTAAGTCCAGATGTAAGGTGTCATTGTAATAAAGTGTTGAAATCCCCTAATAAACACAAGGACCCCATACAGTGTATGTACACATGAATCATGGATACCAAACACATATATATCATGTTATGAATAATAAATTAATGCCAAACAGCAAATAGTATGCAAATTAAAAAATAAGCAATGCTAAGCATTGCACAGCCCAGCTTAGTAGGTGTAAGCAATGTGTAGGCCAGCTAAATCACTTTGCCCATTGGTATACCCCTTTAAGCAATGCCAACCTTAGTTAAGCAGGTTTGCCCAGAGCTTAGCAATTTCAAAACTGTCCAATCATGGCAAAGTGCAGGAAATCGGTCCTATTTAAACCCAACAGGAGAGAATACATCTCATAACTGGTTTCAGCATCCTCCTGTAGGCACTATGACTGATATAAGAGATGGTGTGTGCTTTTGGGCACAGTGCTGGAGCATCCAAGAGTCCAGAGTCATGGCAAGACTCCTTGTGAAAGACCATGACTAGAGAGTGCTGCAGGGCCAGTACCAGGGTTCCCAATACAAAGCAGAACCCTGGGACTGTCTCGCCTGTGACCTCACCAGTGCCACTGGCATACCCCGAACTGGTGAGCAGGTCAGGCATCACTATGCTGACCTGAAGCAGAGAAAGGGGGATCTCTTAGATCAGTGGATCCAAGAGACTAGGAGGATGGGGATGTCCCAGCCATGTGTATCAGTCCACTACCTGTTTAATAATTGCCAGCTCATGTATATTATGGACAGGTATGGCTAAATATTCCTCTTATGTCTTTCACTGTGGCAGATGAGTGGGCTGCGAACCAGGAAGCCCATGCCTGTAGACAGCAGTGGTTGCGACTCAAGGCAGGTTAGTAATATTCTTGCATATACTGTCATAGGAAATAAATCTAAAAGTAGTAGTAAGTTAATCACCTTTATAAAACCTGTATTGTTTAAGGCATGTAATGCCTTCACCAGAGAATATGGCAGGAAGAGTCTCATATAGACTGTATGTAAATTAAAGCATAATAGCCTGGCAATAAAGATCTAACTGCTGGACTGCATGTGTTTACTCTGGCATCATATGGTAATGTAGAGTTACAATCTCTTAATAGTACTGTTGTATTAAGCACTGTTACCCACACAGTGCTACATAAATAAAATATGTAGGAATGTCTGTATATAACTGTTGTAATCACAAGAAGTCATACAGTCCAACTGAGATAGACTTAGACAGAAAACAGTGAAAAGATAAACAACATAATCTAAATAGCACACTCAACTGAGACGTGAACTGTTGTATTTTTAGCACACACAGCCATGGTTAAAATCATGGAGAGGTAGTAGTCTGTATGCAGAATCATACCCCACAACTGTACAGATATGTCCAGAATGTCCAGTTAATTGGCCCATGTCCACTGTCTGTCCTCCTGGCAAATCAGTGGGATGATCCCAGATGTTTAGGCAGCAAATAAGAAATACAACTTCATAGGTTCATAGGTTCATAGGTTCATACTAGGCTATCTGCCCAAGGGCATTTATAAGCCTAGCCCATAGTTATGTGGCTTTCGCCACCCCTTTAGTTTGAATAAAAACTATGCCTATCATTTTGCTGTGCCTCTGTCAAGCAGTGACACTGAAGTAATCCCTGGGGTATATCTGCAATCTCCCATCCATTGGTCAAGATTCCTCTTGAACAAGGCCAGAGAGGTGCTCTGCCTCACATGTACCGGGATTTTGTTCCACAGCATAGGGAGTCTCTGGGTGATGAATCTGTCCCTCCAGCACGTTCTATTTATAACCGTGTCAAGGTTTAAGTCTCCGCCCTTGTGGTTCTGAGGGATCTAGATTTTTGAGGTGAAGCATATTCATCAAATCTGGGTTTGACATGGCCTTATATGTCAGGCACAGGTCACCTCTGAGCAAGCGGTATGAGACTGAATAGAGCTGGAGTTCTTTCAGTCGGGCAGCATAAGACATATTTTGAGACCCTTTATCCTTTTGGTGAGGAACTTTTGGGGCCTTTCAAGCTGCAGCAGGTGTCTGGTCAGATACATTCCAAACGGGCATTGTACTCAATCATAGGTCTAATGAGTGATGAGTACAGGAGGCGATGACCTCCCTTGATCTAGATGTGAATCCCTTCATGATCAGGTGGGCGATATAGAAGGTTTTCCTAACTACTTTAGCAACATGAGTGTCAAGCGAAGGCTACTGTCAACCTGGGTCCCCAGATCCCTGATGACTTTTTCTGTGCTCAGTGGATTGCCACCTATATGGTAGCTAGGGGTAACCTTGTTTTCGAAGGGTATGACTATGCATTTTTGGCGTTTAACTTCAGGCCATGGCTCTGGCACCAGTTATCCGTCTCTGTGAGGCCCTTCTGGAGGATATCTGTGTCAGATGTGTTTTCGACTATGGCCCAGTTTGCAGTCATCTGCAAACTTTGTCAGCCATAACCCTCCTGTGTTTGCTTGTACTTCAGAAAAGTAGATGCCGAACAAGAGTGGACCCAGGACTGAGCCCTGTGGGACACCACTTGTGACAGGCTTTGAGTCTGACATGGCTCCAGCAACTCTGACCCTGTGGGTTCTGTCACTTAGCCAGTTTGCAACCCATCATGTGATGTATGGGTTTACATTCAAGCTGATGAGTTTTTCGATGATACCTGAGTGGGGTATTGTGTCGAATGCCTTTGCCAGGTCAAGGTAGGCTGTATGGACTGCCTTTCCCTCATCAATGGCCTTGGTGACTGTCTCGAAAAAGTCAACCAAGTTTAAGAGGCAGGATCTGCCTTTGACAAAGCCAAACTGGGTTGGATCCAAAGTCTGCAAGTTCCCTATGTCTTTATTTATGAGTTCCATTATGATCCTCTCCATGGTTTTGCAGATAAGGCTTGTCAAGCTAATGGGGCGGTAATTTCCAGGGTCTGTGGAGGCACCGCCCTTATGAAGTGGGACCACATTCGCCATGCGCCACTCCTTGGGTACGTATCCTGAGGTGAGGCTAAGATTAAACAGCTGTCCTAACTGTGGGTTTAATTCCTCATTGAGTTCGTGAAGCACACAGCTGGGGACATCATCCGGTCCCATGGATGCTGTGTTTTTTGCCTTAGTGAGGGCAGTTCTCACCTGGGCGTTGGAGATGTTTGGGGGGCTACAATCCTCTGGAATAGATATCTCTCCTTTTGGGGAGGGGAGAAGTTTGCACTGAACCTGTCAGCCAGTATGCTGGCAATGTGTGTAGGTTCAGTAATTTTCACATCATTTTGAACTAATTCTGAGCATATCTGGGAGTTTCCTCCTAGGTTTCTAACATAGCTAAAGAAGGCCTTATGATTCTCTTTAGAGTCCTTGGCAATTTTTCTCTCAAAATTTGCCTTGGATGATTTTATGAGAGCTCTTAGTTTTTTACTTATAATGATCAAAGGTGTCTTACCTTTCAAGGATTTTGCTCTATCTTGTAGTAGCTTACTCCTTTTGTTGTAGAGCTTGTTTATGGCTGGGGTCCACCAGACTGGACGCTTGCCTTTGGTACAGAGAGTCTTAGTTTTGTTTGGGATTGCCTGATCCATGCAGTCCTGTAGGTGCTGGTAGAAGGCATTTGTAAGTGATTCAGCGGTTTGAGTAATGTTTACCACTGGCTCAGGGGCCTTAAAGGAGCCCACACTAGTTTTTAGAAGTGTGAAATTGGCTTTTGAGAAGTTTTTCATTGTGGTCTTTTTTGTTTCAGGTGGGGGCGGGATGAGGACCTCCAGCGAGATTAGTTTATGATCTGATCTCACCGGTGTTGAACATTTTGATCCCATGTTCATGATGATGAGATCAAGTATGTTTTCTCCTGTTGTGGGGATGGTGACTAGTTGTTCCATGGCATTTGAGTTTATGAACTCCAGGAATCTTTGGGTTAGAGTGTTCGGGCTTGAGTAGTGTTCCCAGTCTATATTAGGATAGTTGCAGTCACCTAGTATGATGGTGTTTGGAGATACATTTATCCCCTCCAATGTTTTCAGGAAGGCCATGTGAGGTTCCTGAGTTTGAGAGGGTGGCCTGTAACATGCTACAAATTGCAGAGCAGTCTTGCCTATGGTTAATTGCACCTGGATGGTCTCCGATGCATCGTGCGTTGCCACCAACCTTGAGGTGTGGGTGTCCTTTATGAATATGGACACCCCCCCTCCTTTCTTGGTGTTGTCCGGATTTTGGGGCGGAGCATGATATGAGGTGAAACCTGTTAGTGCTGGGGTGCTCTCAGGAGCCTTGAACCAGGTTTCTGTCACAGCACAGACATCGATGTTCTCCATATTGAGAAGGGCCTCGAGTGCGTGCATCTTGAGATTGAGACTTCTGGCATTGAGCAGCATTACCCTTAGTTTTTTTCCTTTTTGGTGTTCTGGGGTGGTAGGTTTAGAATTTGAGCCTTGCCTAAAAAAGGCACTATGGGGGTGGCAAGAGCCTGATTGTCAGATAGCTATACGAACAAACCTGAAGGTAATGCTACTCAATGCTAGAAGTCTAAACCTCAAAATGCACTCTCTCGAGGCACTCCTAAAAATGGAGAACATCGATATCTGTGCAGTAACTGAGACCTGGTTCAAGGCTCCAGAGAGCACCCCTGCAATACCAGGCTACAACTCTTACCACACTTTTCAGCCACCAAACCAGGACCGAAACACTAAAGGTGGAGGAGTGTCAATATTCACCAAGAATATTCACACCACCAGGCTAGTTGGCCAACACAATGTGTCTGAAATTCTCCAAGTGCAACTAACACTAGGTAAGACTGCAATCCAAATTGTAGCTTGCTACAGATCCCCACCATACCCCAAGATTCTCACTACACCTTTCTAAACATACTGGAAAATATTAAGATAGAACCAAACACCCTAATACTGGGTGATTTTAACTACCCTGCCATTAACTGGGAAAACTACTCATGTCCCAACACCTTTGCATAACGGTTCTTGGAATTCATAAATTCCAACACCCTGGATCAACTAATCCATAGTCCCACCAGGGGCTCCAATATCCTAGACCTGGTCATTACCAACATGGGAAATCAATGCTCCATACCTATGGTCACCCCCTCGTTAGTCAGGTCTAACCATAAGCTAATCACCCTTAACATCCACATCCCACCCCCCAGTAAAGAAACCACCATAAAAAACTTCTCCAAAGCCAACTTCATGCTACTCAAGTCAGAAGTGACAAACTTCATGACACCCATGCAGACGGGAACTGAAAGTTCAACTGCTGAATCCTACACTAAGGCACTGTATGAGCACATCCACTCATGTATGAATCATGCCATCCCAAACAGAACCAAAATGCTCTCATCCAAAAAAAGGAAGCCAATCTGGTGGTCCCCTGCCATAAACAAACTTTACAACAAAAGGAAGAAACTTTTGCAGAAAAGAGGAAAATCCCAGGATGCAAAAAACTCCCTTACTAGCCTCAGTAAGAAACTGAGATGCCTCATAAAATCCCCCAAAGCTAGTTACGAAAATAAAATTGCCAAAGATTCCAAAGACAACCACAAAGCATTATATAACTATGTCAAGAATCTAAATGGCAATGCTCAGATCTGCTCTGAGCTAAAACAGAATGGCATTAAATATACTGATCCGAAGGATATTGCCAATATCCTGGCAGATCGATTCAGTGCCAACTTCACCCCCCTCTCACCCCCTAAATGGCCCATCTCAATACTGGAAGATTGCCAAATTCCAGTAATAACAGCCACACAGGTACAAAAGGCACTCTCTAAAGCCAAGAATACAGCATCCATGGGACCAGATGACATCCCGGGCTGTGTACTACATGAACTACAAAATGAACTGGCACCTCACCTAAGTGTTATGTTTAATCATAGCCTCACCTCAGGTTTTGTGTCCACTGAGTGGCACAGAGCTACAGTTATCCCAATCCACAAGGGGGGATCCACCTTGGATCCCGGAAACTACCGTCCCATCAGTCTGACAAGCCTTATCTGCAAGGCCATGGAGCATATTATCATGGAACTTATAAACAAAGACATTGGCAACCTTCAAACACTGGACCCCACCCAGTTTGGGTTTGTGAAGGGCCGATCTTGTCTCCTGAACCTGATTGGCTTCTTTGAATCAGTCTCCAGAGGCATGGACAAGGGTAAGGTGGTCCACACAGCCTATCTAGACCTTGCCAAGGCCTTTGACACCATCCCCCACTCTGGAATCATAGATAAACATTAAGTTGGGCATTAATCCCTATGTCACCCAATGGGTTGCTAAATGGCTTACTGATAGAACCCACACTGTAAAAGTAGCCAACTCCAAATCCAGCTCCAGACAAGTGACAAGTGGAGTACCTCAGGGTTCAGTCCTGGGGCCGCTCTTGTTTGGCATCTACTTCTCTGAAGTACAGGTCAACACTAAGGGACTCTGGCTAACAAAGTTTGCAGATGACTGCAAACTGGGAGCCATTATTGAATCCCAAATGATGTGGATACTCTACAAAGGGCCTTACAGAAACAGATGCTTGGTGCCAGAGCCATGGGCTCAAGCTCAATGCCAAGAAATGTATTGTTATCCCCTTTGGGAAAAAACATGTATCCATGAATTACCATATAGGTGGCAGTACACTAAACACAGAAAGTGTGATAAGAGACTTAGGGACACAGGTGGACAGTGGTCTCAACTTCGATAACCACATCGCCACAACAGTCAGGAAATCCTTCTATGTGGCACACCTCATCACAAAGGGCTTTTCATCATACATATGTATAAAAAAAAAAAAAAAATATATATATATATATATATATATATATATATATATATATATATATAGATATAGATATATATAGATATATACTGATATATGTGTATAAATATAAAAGAGAACATATCAAATACATATATGACCAAAGGCACCATTACAGGGGGTGAGGGGGCTAAATACATCTTGTAAGTATTGATATCAGCCCCTCCCCGACAGCAAAACAGATCTGCCCTGCAATACAATACCAACTGTTGCAAGTTCCATACCCAAGACCCGACACACCAAGGGCACAAGACGTTAACAGCAATCCATCCCACCTGCATGATGTCAGGGTGGTATCAATAACATATCATGCAGTACACTCTGGGTACCATAGGGAAAGTACAATATCAAAGCAATAAACATTCCAAAGATACATATACACACACAGATATATGCAGATACATATATATATATATAAATATATATATATATATATATATATATATATATATATATATATATATGTATATATATAGATATAGATATGTAACTACACATACACACAGAGATATGTATAGGAAGTTACATATTTAAAGGGTGCACACCATATTGAACAGCCAGTACTTCTACAGTTGCCACCTTATCAAATGGGCAGTGTATGAGTCACCCATACAGACAATTGTTGCTTGAAACCTATACCCACAGAGAAGTCAAAGGATATAGGTTCATAGGTTGGTACTAAGCTATCAGCCCTAGGGCCCATACAAGCCTAGCCATAACAGTTCCCTGGCTATTTCTTCCCACACTATTTACTTGCTGGATCCCTGTCTAGCAGGGCAACTGACGTGCTCCCTGGGGTGAATTTCCTTTCTCCCATCCAATCGTCAAGGTTCCTTTTGAAGAGGGCCAAAGAGGCGCTCTGGTTGACATGTATGGGCAGCCTTTTCCAGAGTCTGGGGAGTCTCTGGGTCAGCAACCTATCCCTCCAGCGTGTTTTGTTTATTGTGATGACAAGGTTTAGATCCCTGGAGCGTATGGCTCTGAGGGATTGGGATTTCTTTAAGTGTAGCATGTCCAGCAGTTCTGGGTTTGACATGGCCTTGTATGTTAAGCAGAAATCATCTCTGAGTAGACGATATGCGACAGAGTATAGCTGGAGTTTTTTAAGGCGGTTAGCATAGGGCATCTACTTTAGGCCTGTGATTCTTTTAGTGAGGTATTTCTGTGGCCTTTCCAGTTTTTGCAAATGTCTTGAGAGGTACGTACCAAATGGGGCATTGTATTCTATAATGAGTCTTATGAGGGATGAGTACAGTGGGACAATGACCTACTTTTTTCTGGATGAAAAGCCCTTAGTGATGAGGTGTGCCACATAGAAGGATTTCCTGACTGTTGTGGCGATGTGGTTATCAAAGGTGAGACCACTGTCCACCTGTGTCCCTAAGTCTCTTATCACACTTTTGGTGTTTAGTGTACTGCCACCTATGTGGTAATTCATGGGTACATGTTTTTTTCCGAAACGGGATAACTATACATTTCTTGGCATTGAGTTTGAGCCCGTGGCTCTGGCACCAAGCATCTATTTCTGTAAGGCCCTTTTGTAGAGTATCTACATCATTTGGAGATTCAATAATGGCTCCCAGTTTGCAGTCATCTGCGAACTTTGTTAGCCAGAGATCCTTAGTATTAGCCTGTACTTCAGAGAAGTACATGCTAAACAAGAGTGATCCCAGGACTGAACCCTGAGGTACTCCACTTGTCACTTGTCTGGAACTGGATTTGGAGTCAGCTACTTTTAGAGTGTGGGTACTGTCAGTAAGCCATTTGGCAACCCATCGAGTGATGTAGCAATTAATGCCCAGCTTAGTAAGTTTATCTATGATTCCAGAGTGGGGGATGGTGTCAATGGCCTTGGCGAGGTCCAAATAGGTTGTGTGGATCACCTTACCCTCATCCATGGCTCTGGAGACTGATTCAAAGAAGTCAGTCAGGTTCAGGAGGCAAGCTCGGCCCTTCACGACCCCAAACTGGGTGGACTCCAGTGTTTGAAGTTTGCTATTGTCTTTGTTTATAAGTTCCATGATAATACGTTCCATGGCCTTGCAGATCAGGCTCGTCAGACTGATGGGGCAGTACTTCTCAGGATCCAAGGTGGATCCCACCTTGTGGAGTTGGATAACTGTAGCTGTGCACCACTCAGTAGGCACAAAGCCTGAGGTGGGGCTATGATTAAACATGACACTTAGGTGAGGTGCCAGTTCATTTAGTAGTTTATGTAGTACACAGCCCGGGATGTCATCTGGTCCAATGGATGCTGTATTCTTAGCTTTGGAGAGTGCGTCTTTTACCTGTGTGGACATTATTACCCTAATTTGGCAATCTTCTGGTATTGAGATGAGCCATTTAGGGGGTGAGAGGGGGGTGAAGTAGGCACTGATTCGATCTGCCAGGATATTGGCAATATCCTTGGGATCAGTATATTTAATGCCATTCTGTTGTAGCTCAGAGCAGATCTGAGCATTGCCATTTAGATTCTTGACATTGTTATAGAATTCTTTGTGGTTGTCTTTGGAATCTTTGGCAATTTTATTTTCGTAACT